>NW_028258381.1:28741606-28894744 GCF_053883595.1 Heterocephalus glaber
TGAAACCAAGGAGTACTGAAACACATCCCCAACCCTTTCTACTTGTTCTTGTTTGTATCTTGAGACAGGGTCTCACTAAATTACCCAGGTTGGCCTAGAACTTGTGATTTTCCTGCCTCAGTCTCCTGAGTAGCTGGGATTACAGGCATGCACCATCACACCTGCCTAGTCTCTCTTCACTCTTTCTCAACAATTAGACAAATATCAAACCAAGGAAATCCAGTATAAGCCTTGACTGGAGCCTTCCATTCATGTGAATTTAACATGGGGGAATGGACAAAGGTGTTGGAGTGTGTGGGATTGAGCCCACTGAGAAGGAGGCAGGACTCGTAGGTCCTAATGTAACCATGCGACTCAACCATGTCATTTAAACTCTCTGGGGACTAGACCATGATATCCAGGAAGAATCTTCAGAAGGTAATACAAAAGTCCTAGCACTCTCCAAGATGGCAGTCCAACAGAGGAGTCTACTTGAGAGAACCATCCTAACTTTGCAAAATCATAATTCTGACTTTTCAGAAGTCACACACCTATGATCCAGTATCACACACCCATGATCTAGCCCCTTCCCAAAAGCTCCACCTATGAGGCCATTTCAATAATACAAGCCATTTCCATAAATTCCCTTGATATAATGATAAAGTCAGCCCTTTATCAAAAGAGGGAAAGAGCAGAAAGGAAGAGCTCACATTTCTAATGAACATGCGTGTTTTTATGCAGCAGAAGGTAAAGCTGAGGCTGTTCTTGAAAAATCTTGTACAAACTATGGAAGATGACGGAGGGAAAAGCAGGCAGGTTATTCCTTTGAAAACAACTGATCTGACCTTGACTGGGGAGACGTGAGGAGATTTTGAGAAGCTTTCGAGTGATGCTGGTTACTTTTTCATAAAATTTGTTGCCTGAAAATAAATAACAATTATGTCTTGGAACCCATGTTTTGCCTACATTCTATGACTATAAAATTGGATTTAAATGTGGAAAATTTTTGAAATACTGCAGAAACAGTATGGGAAAAATAATCTCTAAACTCTCTTTATAAACAAGTGTAAAAATCAATTTCTAGAATTTAGTGAGCAACTCTGCATGCTCTCATTACAAACCAGAGGAAGGATTTTTTGTGGTGCTAAGGATTGAACCCAGGGCCTTGTGCATATGAGGCAAGGGCTCAACCACTGAGCTACATCCTCAGCTCCCCAGAGGGATGACTTTGATAAATTGCCTCTGGGTCTTATAATTTTAGAAAATTCCAAAATGTATGTTCATTATTTTCTAGGAGGCAAATAATAGCTCTGATTTCCTCTATAATTTAGTCTATAGATTATATTTAATTGACCTTGTCTCTGCCAAAACAAAAAAAGGATAATTTAACCAAAAGGAGAAGTCTTAGAAGGATTCTTATTACAGAATACACATTTACTCATTTGAACATTTATTGAGGGCTTCTGAGAATATAGTTGTTTATGGCTTATATCTAGATGTCCACTACAGAGCCTCCTAGGTGTGGCTTTGGGGAGGTGGCTAGAGCATGGGTGTGTGATACTGGATCATGGGTATGTGACAACTGGATCAGTCCACTGATTAGTTTAGCATAGTTCTGGGTGTGGGTAATGGGAAGCCACACAGGTGGCACCATCCAACAGGCTTATAACCTGGATGGAATACAAAGGGAAAGGAAGGCTTGCTGCTGCTGTTGCTTCCTGCTTCCTGCCTGCCTTGGCATGGACTGTTTCTCCTCTACCATGCAACTCTGCCATGCCTGTCTGGTAGCCAGCTGACTATGGACTAAAACAGCTACAAACTGTGAGCTCAAGTGAACTTTTCCTCATTTAACTTGTGGGTTTTGAATATTTTGTCCCCAAAACAAGGAAGTAACTAAGACAGTAGCAATGAACTAAAACAAAGACTCTGATCTCATGAAGCTAGTCTCCATCAAGGGGAAACCTATAACAAACAAACAAATATATAACATTAGCTGATGATAAGTGCTACAAAGACAAAGGATCATAAGAGTGCAAAGAGCTGGGCATCATGATGTATATCTGTAAAACCAGGACTCCAGAAGACCAAGTCAGGAGGATTACATGTTGAAGCCCAGCCTGGGTAACTGAGCAACTTACCAAGATCCTATCTCAAAATAACATTTTTAAAGAAAAGGGCTGGGAAGTGCTCGCTTCAGCAGCACATATACTAAAATTGGAAAAGGGCTAGGATGCAGAAGCCTCGGGTTTAATCTCTAGGACTCCTCCCACCAAAAAAAGGGGGCTTTTGTGAGCTAAGTTACCTCCTTGACAAAAATCTGTAAAGAACAAGTGGAGGACATTTGTAATATTTAGGTAGGACATTTGTTCCCTGACTCTCCCCACTGAGTTGACATTTGCACGGATACCTGAAAGAAGTGAAGGAACAAAGCATGTGTTTATCTACGTAGCAATCAGCAGTTTTTCCTCTCTCTTTCTTTCTTCTTTCTTCTCTCTCTCTCTCTCTCTTTCTTTTTTTCTAGTACCTGGAATCGAACTCAGGACCTTGCACTTGGGAGGCAGAAGCAGCACCACTGAGGTAAATCTCTGGCCCCCTGGCAAAATTTTTCTTGAAGAGACCAGAAAATAAGTCTTTTTGGCTAAATGCAGGTGGACAGTAAATATTTTTGGACCTGTGAACTGTGCAGTCGCTGTTGTAACTCAGCTCTACCCCCAAGAAAGGAGTCATGAACAACATGTACAGTATGGCTATATTTCTATAAACTCTTATTTATGGACAATGCTCAAGACCAGCATTTTTAAAAGGATGAAACAGAACGAATGAGAGAAGAAAACACCCGGCACATGATATGATAGAGGGTAACTATTATATAGGCTTCTGGTTTTGGTTTTATAAATACATGTCAGCTATTCTCAAATTCTTTGGCCTCGGGATCTTTTTGTGCTCTTAAAATATACAAAGGACCCCCAAAACCTTTTGTTTCTCTGGTTTAGATCTATTGCTGTTTACTGTACTAAAATTAAAATTGGGAATTTCAAAAAATATTAATTTTTGTACCAATAACTGTGCTTGTGAGGAAGGCAGCGGAACCACTGAGCTAAATCCCCGGTCCTCAATAACTATGTAGTCACCCATGGAGGCAGGATGAGCCAGAGACTGGCATGACCAGCAAGTGGCCACAACTGAGGGACTCGCTTGTCTTGCTTTGGCTTGGAGATGGCTCGCTGCCTGCTGACCACAGGTGTCCGAGGTGCTGCCTGGTAGCCAGTGTGCTTTTGAGTTGTGGTGCTGCCTGCAGGGAGTTTGTGTGGTGATCTGTGCTGCCGTGTGCTACATTTGCTGACTCTCACGGAGCCTCTCACCCAAGCTGAGTGGTAAGTTTCAGTCATTTGTGTTTGGGGCCTGGAAAATGGCATCAAAGGCCTCTTTAAAGCAGCCCTGGGTCCTATGTCTCAGCCTTGGCCAGATAGTATCTTGCTGGAAGAGATCACCCCTCCCAAGAGCCCTTGGGTATCTGCGGAGCCTCCTCAGATTAACAATGTGAAAACAGCAAAGGGTGAACATTTTTATGGATGTCACTGCCATCATATCACATGATGGGCCTTGCTGGAGGACCAGTGGTTTCAGCCCTTACTAGGATCCCAAATCAAATATAGGAGCCAAGGGTCATTACATTGGCTGGACTTCAGTCACTCATCTATACAGGAGCTTCTAGCCAATGGTATACCCCATCTGCACATTTGTAGAGACCCTTTGGGTATTTATTCCCAATGGCATGGTCATCTGGTCCAACAAATGGCAACATCAATTCTTCATCCAAGGTTGTACCCTTTGGGGTAAAGACCTATGGGAATCTTGCCTCAAAGATACTTAAAATATAAATTAAGATCACACGGAACTCTACATATTCTAAAACCACAAATGAACGTTCACTGAGACACGTATCCTTTCTGAAGTTTCACACATTATTGATGGTGATGAAGGCACACACTGCATTGTGCAAAATATACAATGCCAGGCTCTTCAACATAGCATTCAACAGCACTCTCTCCTTCCTTAACACCCTCTGGCTACAGCTTCACAGAGCCCTGTGATGGCTTAGTTTTTACAAGTACAACTAGAAATATTTCAGTCATCATCGGATACCAGAAATGAGTTTTGATAAAGTCAAACTCCATTTTTTATAATGACTGCTGACATCTTCCACCCTCTAGGTTTCACCTTTCCCTCTTGATTTACACTTGGGCACCCTAATAAGAGCACTCACAAGCTCCTTCTCTTGGTACTGATCAAAAGTTCAGACCACAAAAACCCCAGCCCACATGTGGGAAGCTTTAAACCCCTGCATTCCTTAATCACCTTAAAACACCAAATTAATCACCTATCACTGCTTTCTCAAGCCACTGATAGACTTTCTTGGGAGTCTGCCTTGCTGTTCCCAGAAAATCTCATTATGTGAGTAAGTAACCTCATGCCCTCTTGCCTCTGTGACATCATTAATCTCCACTCCCAAATCAAATTTTGTGTCAGGATTAGTGGTGCAGGCCTGTAATTCTGGCTGAAGCAATAGGATCACAAGTTCAAGCCTGCCCTCGGAAACTTATCAAGATGCTATTTCAAAATAAAATGGGACAGTGATGTAGCTCAGTGCAAAGGCTCTGGATTCAATCCCCAGTACAGAAGAAGAAAATTGTGTGAGAATCCATCTACTTCCATGGGTTGACCATAACAACAATAAACTTATCACATCTTAAGCAAAAATAACACACTTTTAAGAAGAAAAAAATAACTATTCTCCAATATAGGAAAATATTTAGTGAGAAAAATGGCATTGTTTTCTGAAGTCCTTTTAATGCCTAATAGAAGCAGATACTCATTCTGCTTCCTTAGTCTGTTGTACTCTGTGTTTAAGAGATTGAAGAAAAATCTTTTGTTTTAGTCAGCTTTATGTTACTGTGACAAAACACTTGAGATAATCAATTTAAAGAAGGAAAAGTATATTTTGGCTCACAGTTTCAAAGTTTAAGTCTGTGGTCCTGTTGCTCTGGGCCTGTGGCAGCACAGAACATCATGCTAGGAGCCTGTGATGGGCCCAATCACCTCCTGGCAGCCAGGAAGCAAAAAAAGGAACAGGAAGAGGTGGAGTCTCAACATCCTCTTCAGGGCCACACCCCTAATGACCTCACTTCCTCTTGGGCTCTTCCTTTTAAAGGTTCCACCCCTTTTCAGTAGCAACAGGAGCTGGGAAACAAGCCTTTAACATATGTATGGGCCTTTGGGTTGATATTTCAGATCCAAAGTACTGCATTTGTCCTGACTGATACGTGGTTAGAAAGGGGGAAAATATTGCAATAACATTCTTATTTTATTTTTGTAATTTTTATTTTTATTGGTACATGTTTTCAGTACTACATAATGATTACATTCATCATGGGGAGATGGTACTTGTACAGAACATATCTTAATTCTTTTTACTTCTCCTTCCTTTCCCTCTTTCCACCTCTTGGACAATAGCATTTTTAGATCAATGTGGTGTTCTTTGGTGCTTTCAATATTACCAAAATTTTGCAAAGGACAGGTTTTTAATGGTTAGTTGCACTATGGAATCTGAAACTGTGTCAATGAACTTTTTATATTCTGCATATTAAATCTGTCTTGTATATTGAGTGGATCTTTTACCTAAGTGTAAGTGTAACATCATTCTTTCATTATTTGGAAAATACTGATTAACTGAGTCATACAAACTTTACATAAGTTGACATGTTTCACTGGCAATTATTTAAAAAATACTTTTATCTCATCAGAAATTTTTTACATATTAGGAAACTATCAAGCTCATGGTGGTGGATACAACTTTACAAAAGTTCTAATTTTTGCTAGAAGGTTCAAATTGTGTAACTGGCAATAAATACCATCAGTTGCTTTTTATTGAAGTCACAGGCTCTCTTTATTCATTTTTTAGGAAGTGCCACCCTAATCCTCAAGTCTGAATAACTCTAGTTTATTCTTTTGAGTGAAAATGGTGTTTAATGAAAAAAATGCAACTTGTTCAGTTTGCAACTCAGTGAATGGCTCAAGTGCTTTTCTTGGATGACCACTGTGCCTTAGTTTGCAGCAGAAGTGGCCTATGCATAGTTATTTGATCACACAGGCACATTCACTTTAAAGTCTAAAGTCTCATCTAAATATCACCTATGCAAATGGGGTTATACTCAATGTACAATTCATTCTAAGGCAAAATTACTCTGCTACTGTGGATCCCTGAAACCAGAAAAGTCAAATGTTCTCAAAATATGGTGTTGGGATGGGCATCAGGTAGACATTTTCATTGTTAAACGGAGAGACTGAAGAGAAGGAAAATGAAGCATCCTAGTAAGTCCAAAACCTGGCAAGGCAAATTCCATTAGACCTTTTTTTTTTTTTGGTACCGGAGATCGAACTTGGGTCCTCGCACTTGCCCAGCAGGTGGCAAAACCACTGAGCTAAATCCCTGGCCCTCCATTAGACCTTTAGGGTTGGGAATAAACCTCTCTGGCTTGGAGCCCCCACCCCCACGTCCTGTGCAGCTCTGCCCGAGAAGCTCTGCTGGGCAGCAACCCCACCCTTCAAAAGGGAAGTGGAGGTGGCCTTGCTTTCTGGGGCCTGCTTGTCATGGGGGTGGCAGCCCTCACTGTCTTTGAGTTGCCTTTGCAATCTTCACTATTCTTAAAGAATGATGCACACTTGCAGCTAAATAGCTTTATGGTCCAAACATATAAAATCCAAAAAGTTGATAGTCATTCTTCATTCCTTCCTACCTGCTCTGTCCCCTGTGGCTCAAACTGGCAGTGCATCTGCTCCTGGCTTCTACTGAGGGGACCTATTAAGCTCAGGAGTCACACCCATCATCTCTTTATCAAAAATCATTTTCAGCTACATCCTTAGTGTTTTGGGATCAAGCTCTAATTAATATCTCCCCACCCCCACCCCTTTGCCACATGGATAGGCTGAGAATTTTCCAAATCTCAAAATCTGGTACCGTTTTGGTTAACAATTCCTTCTTCAATTCATCTCTTTCTCCTCACATTTTACTAGCATTCAGGAAGTCTCAAGTCCCTCCTTCAACACTTAATTTTAAAAATCTCTGCAACTAAATATCCAATTTCCTCACATGCAAAGTTTACCTTCCACAAAACACTGCAATGTAGTTCGGCCAAGTTCTTTTTTACTTTAAAATTTTATTATTTTATTATTATTATTAATGAGACATGGTCTCATCATGTAGTTCAGACTGGCCTTGAACTCACTATGTAGGCCAGGCTGGCCTCAAACTTGCTATCCTCCTTCTTCAGCCTCCCAGGTGCTGGTATTACAGGCGTGCGTAATGCCCAGCTTATTTTAGCTTTAATACAAAGAATATCTTCTCACTAGCTTCCAAAAACATGTTCCTCATTTCCATGTGTGGCATTACCAGAATCTATTAATTGATATCTATTCCAGCATTCCTCCCGAAACTCTTCCAGCCCCTACCTGTCACCCAGTTCCAAATCCACTGCCACATGCTTAAGTGATTGCTATGCAAACCTCCACTTCTCAGTGCCAAAATGTGTCTTAGGGTTCCCCTGAGAAGTAGGACCTATGAAATCTAGACTGATTACATGATTGTGAGCTGAGAAGTCCCAAGACCTACAGTGGGTAAGCTAGAGACTCAGTAATCTAATTGCAGGCCATGCCCAAGACATGACATTGCTAAGTTCCAGCCAAGTCTGCATCCAAAGACAGCCCGAAGATGACCAGGAAGACAGAATGAATTATCCCTTGTTCAGCCTTTTATTTTATTCAGGTCTTCTTTGTTTGTTTACTTACTTATTTATAAATAAGTGCTGGGGATTGAACCCAGAGCCTTCACACTGAGCTACATCCACAGCCCTTACTTTTTGAGACAGGTTATTGCTAAATTGCTGAGTTGCTCAAGCTGGGCTTGAACTTTCAGTCCTCCTGCCTCAGCCTTCCAGAGTGCTGTGATCATAGGCATGTGCCACTGTGCCCCACTTCTTTTCAAGTCTTTAATAGATTGAGACCCACCCCAATGGGGAGGGCAGTCTGCTTTATTCAGTCTAGTGATCAAATATTAATCTCATTCACAGACATCCTCACAGACATGATAATGACTGATCAAATATCTGGCACTGGGCAGCCCAGCTAGTCACACAAGGGCAATACTGTCCTTTCTAAAATCAAAGAGAACATGACTGTCTCCAGAGTGGTGAAGCATCCAGAAATCATGGCAAGTGGGAAGAAGTTGAAAGAACAGAGCATGAAGTTGTCCAGCACGGGTGAGGGTTCTCTTCGTTTATCTAAAGGGGTCCTGGCACACAAGAGGTCATGGCTGCTCCATGTGGTCCAGATGAAGGGAAAGTCCAGGGCAACACAATCTGACTACCACACCGAGGAGTGGAGAAGAATCTGAGGTTCTCAGCAAGTTATTTAAACTCTTAAACTAACTATGTCTATTTCCTCATGCAAAATGAGACTGATAATGGTACCTACCATCTACCAAATGCTCCCATAAGGCACTGTAGTGAGCAATGAATAGTGTTATAAGCGAAAGGCTTAGTATGCTGAGTGCAGTGGTGCCCACCTGTAATCCCAGCACTTGGAAGGCTTCGGCAAGAAAATTTCCAAGAGTTTAAGGCCAGCCTGGGCTCCATAGCAAGTTCAAGGCCTGCCTGCACTATAAAGTGAGACCCTGTCTCAAAAAACCACCACCACCACCAACAAAAATTCTCAGTAAAGAGTCCAGCTCAATGAAATATAGGTAAAGAAAATATAACAGAAATTTGAGTCTGTCTAAAAGTAAAAGTATTTCCCCACCATTAGAAGCATCAAAGCAGGGCCTGGAAGACCACTTGGTAAAAGTGTTAAAAATAAAATTCATTCACTGTGTGGACTCATTTAACTAGAAGACTTGGGGGTGGGGTGCACATGCCAGGCAAACGTGCTGCCACTGAGGTACATCCTTAGCCCCCTGGAAGACTTCTATGACTTTACTACTCCAAGTGTGGTCTGTGGACCTGTGACATTGGCCCTGCTTGGAAGGTGTGACAAACCTTGAGTCTTGGACTGCGTCCTGCCCTGCTGGATCAGGCACTGCGTTTTAACAAGATCCCCATGCATCACATGTACATACTGCAGTTAGAGAGGAACAAGAACTCCACCACCACCCCCCCCCCATGCCAGGATTCTGTGATGAAAATGGCCAGACACTTCAATAGGAGGCTCAGAGGGAGTCTCAAGTTGTTAATTAGGGCTTCCTGAATCCACTAACACTTCTCTGCCAGACTATAGGGAGGTGGTACTTTTTTTTTGCACCTTGGACTTTTTTTCACTTTACCATGGCAATTTACTCCTGAGATATTTCCATATCAACACATTCCTACTGGTGGTGTTACAGTGTTATAGCAGTACAGTCACTTTTGCTATAGGAAAGTTTGAATTTGTTCCAATGCAACTGCTATATTAGGGAACTATCTGAGCATGTCAATTTCACATTGGGTTATATATGGTTTTATGTACATGAAATGCTGGGTGATGCAGAAAACTGCATCCTGCTGAGCTGAGCCACAAAGGAAATCTATGCGCAGACCCAGGCTTGTGCCTGACCCAGCTTCCGGCCACCAGGGCTCCCTGTGGCACTGTGGGCCTCACCCATGCATGCTGGGGATTCTGCTTCTTAGGAAAACTCAAGACCTGCTAGGGCCCAGGATTTAGCTCAGTGGTTCCGTCATCTGCCTCATGAGCAGAAGATCTTGAGTTCAATCCCCTGTACCAAAAAAAAAAAAAAAAAAAAGACCCGGTCAGTCTGCTTTCACTTTTGCAAACTAAATTCCTGCACCTAAATCTTTCTCTGTATAGCTCATTTTCAGACACTGTACACAGAAGACTCGCAGGTAGTGGAGACATTTAAAGAGACATTAAAACTTCTCAAATACAGAATCACATTTCCTCCTGACATTAGAAAGCTTCTTTTTCTGAAGGAGGATTTGATGAAAACAGGAGAAAAAGATAAAAGCAGGTTGCCAGGAGGTGGCGCCTGGCGCAGGGAGATTGGCGGGAGCCTTCCCGGAAGAGGACCCCAAAGGTGCAGGCACCACGGAAAGGCCAGGGACAGGGGTGCGGGGTGCTAAGGGATGGGATGGGGTGGGATGGGGGATCCTGGTGCCCCAACAGCAAACCAGAAACTGAAGAATAAATATTTTCCATTCCCCACTAATTCGTCAACAAAAGCTAGTGGTTTTCAAACTCCTTGGGGTGCATAAGAATCCAGGAGGAGTCTTGTCGACAGTGTCAGTGTAACAGTGGGCCCAAACCATGATTTACATCTGCAAGTTATGCATCATGAGAAACATCCTGGGGCTAGGTACGGCGGTGCATATCTAATTTCAGCCCTCTGGGAGGCTGAGGAAGGAGGGTCACAAGCTTGAGCCTAGCCTGGGAAACTCAGAAACTTAGCAAGAACCTGTCTCAAAATAAAATTTTAAAAAGGGTTGAGGATGTGGGCTGGGGATTTAACTCAGTGGCACAGCGCCTGCCTTGTAAGCACAAGGTCCTGAGTTCAATCCCTGGTACCAAGAAGAAAAAAAAAGAGTTGAGGCCGTAGTTCAGTGTGAAGGCTCTGGGTTCGATCCCCAGTACCAACGGGTGGGGAGTGATGAGGAGCAGAAGTAGCCCCCTGGGGTTCCTGAGGTAGGTATGATCCTTAGACCACAGCCGTAATGACTGACGTCCCCCTTTATGGTGGTTTAGCTTTCTGCTCTTTCAGTTATCCATAGTCAACTGTGGTCTGAAAATGTTAAATGGAAAATTCCAGAAATAAATAACATATAAATTCTAAACTGCGTGCCCTCCTGAGTAGTGTCATGAAATCCACACAGTTCTGCCCTGTCCAGCCCAGGACACAAATCTTCCCTTTGTCTAGCATCTCCGAAGTCACTTCGTAGTCACTTCTCAGCTGCCTGCACCATCAGACCAACTGTCATGTTGTCACTGCACTTGCGTTCAAGTGACCTGTTTTACTCAATAATAACTCCAAAGGGCAAGAATAGTAAAGGTGGAGACTTGGATACACAAAACAGATGCTGTAGAATGCTGTAAGGGAAAAGTTGAGAGTTGTTGATTGAATAAGGAGGGGAAAATCAATTGGATATCAAGGTTGTTAAAGAGAATGAATCATCTATCCGTGAAACTGTGACAAAGTAAAGAGGAATTTGGGCTTAGTTTCATGATCACACCTCAGACTGTAAAAGTTATGGCCACTGTATATGGTAAGTGCTTAGTTAAGACAGAAAAAAAGATGGAAAAAGCATTAAATGTGTGGATGTATGTATAGGAAAACAGCGTCTACAGAGCTTGGTCCTATAGAGCTTGGTTGTAGGCATCTGCTGTGAGTCTTGTAATATATCTCCCTGCAGATAAGGGAGTCCACTGCATTTTAGGAGAAACATATTTTATTTTCCTCGGTTTGTGTGCAGTAATAACTAATGTTGAACCAGGAGTAGTGGTGGATGATGAGTGGAATCCCAGTACTCTGGGAAGCTGAGGCAGGAGCATCACCAGTTTGAGCCCAGCCTGGGTAACTTAGGGACTTAGCAAGAGCCTGTCTCAAAACAAAAGATAAAAGAAGGGTTTGGGGTATAGCTCAATGGGTTTGATCTCCAATAGTGAAGAACAAAACAAAACCCTAACATTGAATCTAACCTCTGGTTTTACAAAGGGCTTTCACACCGAAGACTAAGAATTTTCCCTTCATGCAGGTGGAAGCCTAAGGCTTCCATTTCCTGTGCCCTTTGTTCAGCTGGATGCAGCCTCTCCAAGGCCCTGCTCAAAGGTAAAGATGACCTCAGTCTGTCTCAAAACATTGCTGGGTGTGGTGGTACATGCCTGAAATCCCAGCACATGGAAGACTGAGGCAGGGGGTTTGCTAGGCGATCCAAGCCAGCCTGGGCTACTACATAATAAGTTCAAGGCCAGTCTGAACTTCATAGCGAGACCCTGTATAAAGACAAAACCATGCAGCTTGGCCCACAGTTCCCTGCGAACTTGTTAAAGCATAATGTGGAGGTCATCCTGGCCCTGCAGCATCTGAGACTCAGCTATTTGGATTTCAGCAATGCTGAAGGACAGAGGCTGAGGACAGAGGCTGCAGCTGGGGGGCCCTGGACCCCAGAACCAGACTCTGGCACCCAAGGCAGCTCAGGGTCCAGATCACCCATGTGCAGTGCTGAGTGGGGCCAGCTGCTTGGGAAATCAGAGAGCATGGAGGAGGTGCGGGGTGATCCAGCTGGGCTGCTTCTAATCTTTCCCCTGGTTAGTTAGACAGCAGCACCCTTTTCTGTTCAAGGCATGGCTACACCCTGAACATATTTCCAGTCTCCAGTTGATCTGCTAGCAGATGAACTTGTATTCTACTGGGCTTCCCCTCAAGCAGGCTATCTGGATGCCCCGACCTTCAGCCCAGGTCCTGGCCCCTGGGGAAGGCTTGAGGAACCCCCACCCCTCCTCCTGGTTCCTTCTGCTCTTGACACAGAATTTTAGTCCTGCTGCTTGGCTCCTGAAAGCTAAGAACTCCCTGCCTCCCACAGGCAGACATCTGATCCCCCTCTTGTCCTCAGAACTAGGCTCCAGCGACTCCTTTGTGACATCCCTGTTCTTCCCTGCACAGACCTCTTTCCTGGAAAAGTGAGCCAGTCTTCCTCTGGACTCCTCTGAGCCTCGAGCTACCTCAGCCTTTACCTCACTGTTTCATAATTCTCCATCTACTCTTCTGAACTCCTTGGCTTCCCAATATCTACGTCCACTCTTGGCTCAAAATCTGGCAGCAGGAAATGTTCCTTAGATGGAATGAAGGTTTCATTTCCTTCTCACCACAGGTGGAGATCAGTATCCTGCCCTTCTGTATCAGAGTGACCTTGAACCTGGAAACAAACCTAGAGCGTCTCTATATTGTGTGGAATAAACTAGACCCATCCCAGCACTCAGCGAACCACGAAGCCTCCCTGCACCCTGCTTTACAGTCCTGGCCTGTCAATCTTGCTGCTCAGAGAATAGCAGAAAGGATGCTGGGCCACTTGCATCATGGGAAAGTAAGGAGCGGGGGACACCTCATGTCTGAGTCGTGGGGTTAATTGGGCTCACCTGTATTAGAAGCTAACTTTGGCCAAGCTAGGTCTGGGGAGAAAAATCTAGGCAGGCACAGTAAACGAGGTCTTGTGACCGAAGTTGATAGCATTTTTCCATAGTGCACACGTCACTATATATATATATATATATATATATGTATCATCTATCTATTGCTAGGGATTGAACCCTAGGCTTTCACACAGAAAAAAATTTTTTTTTAAATTTTGAGACAGGGTCTCATTAAGTTGCTAAATTGCCCAGGCTGGCCTTAAACTTGGCAATCGTCCTGTCTCAGCCTCCCAGTGTGCTGGGATGACAGCTGTGCACCACCATGCCCAGGTAGTGCTATATTTTGAACAAAGGGCAGGCCAACTTGCAAAAAATTAAGCCCTGCATTTTGTCTCAAAAACTATCTTCCTAACAAAGGATTGCCCAGATTACAAAAGGGTCCTTTTAAGAAGCAGCTTCAGCCAGACGTGAGGACACAGCTCCCTCCGGTGAGGATGTTGAGGGATGGGCATTGGGTGAAGTCAGGATGGTTAAGTTCAAGGCCAGCACAGGCAACTTAGTGAGTCCCTACCTCAAAGTATAATTTAAAGCAGGCTGAAGTGTAGTTTAGGGGTGGAGCACATGCCCAGCAAGTGTGAGGCCCTGGGTTTCACACCTATTACAAAACCAACTTCTCATGTATGGACTTACAGATTGCTACGTGCTGAACAGAGAGAGAAACTAAAACGCTGAAATGTTTCAAGTCACTGCTTATTAGGTAGCATTGAGATCAAGATAAAGTTATTGTGAAAGTATGATGCTAAAAATAGTATTTTCCTACTATTTATTATCTCTAAAGGGTTCTCTGACCAGTAGTGTGTTTTTGCTTGTCTTGTTTTGTTTTGATTTTTGGGTAGGAAGCAAAAGGCCCAGATGCTCAGCTCAGGATTGGACCCAAGAAGCATAAAGGCCTGACTGGTGAGGGACAGGCCCAGACTTAACAGAGGTAGCACGCCTGCAGCTAAGGGACCACTCCCCTCTGCTCTTCTGAACCTGGGCAATGGCCCAGGCCCCCTGCCACACCTCTGTCCTCAGGCCTCCTCCTGGGAGCCACAGGAAAGAAAAGCAAAGCCCCCTGAGCCCGATATTTATTTTCCACTGTGACTCTCGGACAGGGAAATTTCCCTGTAACACCATCAGGCAAGTTGGCATTTCTCCAGAATTCTGTGTCATCTTTGTACCACCATGAAATTCAAAGTCAATGGGCGATGCTACTAAGAAATGACAGTTTTTAATAATTGTATACAACAAGAAATGATGAGTAAAATTTCCTTAAGACATTGACTATTTAAATAGTATTTATCAATTTCTTTTGTTCCAAGTTGTCTTTTTTTTTTGTACCCGGGATCGAACTCGGGACCTTGTGCTTTCGAGGCAGGTGCTGGAATCACTGAGCTAAATCCCCAGCCTATCAATTTTTTTTTTTATGTCCCTGGAGGAAGATTCTATCCACAAACACAATCAATGATACAAACCAAAGATACAAATCTCTCAAGTTTAATCCCAGCACTTGGAGGGCCGAGGCAGGAGGATCACTAGGAGTTCGAGGCCAACCTGGGCTACATGAGCTGAAGAACAGCCTGAACTACACTGGGAGACCCTGTTTCAAAGAACCAAAGCTATTATAGAGAGTAAAGTTAGGTCGAAATAGTATAGGCAGCCAGATGGGGCTAGGTCCTTGAGAGAGTCAGGACAAAGGAAACACATTACAACTGTTGCTGGAGATGCATCTGTTAGAGACCAGGCATCAAGATAAAGATGAAATGACCAGGCCTGCATACTTCCCCAAAGGACAAGGTAAGCAGTAACCCCTGGCCTAATAAAGTCTACATAGCCATCAGTCACCCTGGTGGGTGAGCAAGACCTCCGGACTCAACATTTCCTAGAAAAAGTCTTCGTTCTTTCCTTGCACACTTGTTACTTGACTTGTTCCCCCGCTGGATCACTATTGCCTAAGCAATTGTACTTGTAACCTTTTTGATTGCTCATAGCTTTAAACCACGTTGTACCCATGTGGTTTTTGCTCTATAGAATTTCCCCTGAAAAGTGAGCTCCTCAGCGCCCCAGTTGGGACCCCTTCTGCTTCTCAGGAGATATTCTCTCAATAAATATTTTCCTACTCTTAACCTCCATTGATCCTAGAGTTCATTCTTCAATTTTAGAGAACACAAACTTGGTGTATCAGACATATAACAGGTTGGGAGACATAATATTTTCATATTTCATCTCCTATATCAAAACATTTTTATGTTTACTAGCACATATTTGCAGTACATAATGATTACACTCATTGTGGCGAGTTGGTGCATGGACATACCACATCTTAATTCTTTTTCTTCTCCTTCTCCTCCCCACTCCTTCCATCTCTTCATCCTTTTCCCATTTGCAAAAGATCTATCTTTGTAAAATATTAAATTCATCTGTTTTGCACTATCCAATTAAAAATGTAAACATTACTTTTCTGACATTTTTACCACATAAAGTACATTTGGAAGAGTAATATGCAAAGATAGCTCAAGAACTCTGAAAAAGAAAAAAATAATGGCCCCTAAACATTCTAAGACATCCACAAAAATGTTGAGAGTAGCATTATTGATAGTAACCAAAGGCAGATAAGGGCAGGTGAAGTAGCTCAGCGGTGCAGAATCTGCCTAGCAAGTGTGAGGTCCTGAGTTTGATTCCTGGTACCAAAAAAAGAAAAAAGAAAGGAAAAAAAGAAGACCAAAAGCAGATACAATCCAAATGCCCATCAACAGAAGAATAAATTGTTGTAGTCATATAGCAATAAAAATGAACTTTTGCTACACTGGACTCATAGATGAATCAGACATAATTATGAGTCATCAAAGAATACATTCTATGTGATCTATTTACATAGAGTTCGAAAGTAGGCAAAACAAATCAAGGTGACAATCTAGACCTTACACTTCTAGAACCATGAGCCTAAAAATAAAAACAAAAACAAAAAACCCTTTCATTACAATTTACTCAGTCTCTGGTATTGTGTGATTGGTGACAGGGAACATACCAAGCAGATTAATACAGAAAATATGACCGAAGTCCCTCTTGGACCAAACCTTCTCTGCTCTGGGTATCTACTCTCAGAGAATACAGAGTCTAGTGGGGTTCAAAGCATCATCTGAGCCAGCAAAATGTACATCTGAGGGGAACTAGTTCCCTTACAGAGGACCCTCTGTTCTTGCTGGTGGAGGGAGGCTGGCTCCTCCCAGGTCCTCCCACCTGCAGGCTCTTGGCTCAGGAGTGGGACTTTGTCTTGCAGTGATTCCTTCCTCCTGAGACCTCAGAGGAGTGAAGAGATCACTGTTCTTGAGTTGAAGACAGGCATACAATTAACTGTTTAGTACCCAGGTCTGGAGGGAGCTGAGCTGCAGCAGAAACTAGGGTAGTACCTGCAGGAATGGCACTGGAGGTGAGGAGCCAGTTCATGCCAGTACCCAGGGGGATACCAGGATTTCAGTGCCCAGGAGTCACATTGCATTTTTGTATGGCTTCCTTAAGCTCTGTAATTTCCCCTCATTCATTAATTTTCTTGTACTTAAATGTGTACAAGTAATAAAGGCAACAGCCCTAATTATGACAAAGTTCTGTGGCCTCAAATCTTTAGAGAGAGTGAGGATGGGAGGAATATAAAGATAGAGTCTCATGCTGCAGAAGTTAGGATGCAGACCTCACCACTGCAGGGAATGATGAAGTGGCCAGGAAAAGAAGCAAGCTGAGTGCCTGGAAATTACAGAAGTATGTGTGGGTGTGTGGAGAGGAAGACCAAGGAAAGCTGGACTAGCCCAAGGAAGAAATCATTAACAGAGCAATAAACACGGGCATGGTATTAGTTAGCTTTCTCGTCTCTGGGACAAAATACCTGACGCAATTTAAAGGAGGAAAATTATTTTGGCTCATGGTTTTAGTGGGTTCAGTCCATGGTCAGCTGGCTCCAAGGCAGAAACAGCATGATGAAGGGTTTGGTGGAGGACAGTTGCTCACATCATGGAAGCCAGGACATAGAGAGGAGTTAGGGACAAGGATACACCAACCTCCAACCCTGTTTCCTAAGCTATGAACTCATCAGTGGATGAGTATCCTGATGAGTTAGCACCCTCGCAGTCCAGTCACCTTCCACACACATGAGACTTTTGAGGGATATTTTATATAGAAACCATAACAAGTACCCAATACAGAACACAAATTTAATCAGATTGATTTTCTTCATTAAAATTAATTGAAGACATTATAAGGACCATTATATTAAGTACCATGTGTCTGGCACCTTTTGTAGTGGTTTTACCTAACCCAAGGACAAACTACTGAAGAGAGGTTCACTGTCCTCATTCTACAACTGGGGAAACTGAGGCCCTGAACAAGCTCCATGTGTCTTGCTGGTTAGAAACTCTGGAAATTACCTATGTTCTGACCAGGCCACTTGCTAGCTATGTGCTCTGGTGCACCACACCTCATCTTAAACTATTGAAAGTTATCTGGCAGTCAAAAGATCCTAGGCTCAGACACACAGACGTCTAGGACTCTAATGCACCCACAATAGCCTCCCAAGGTCCCTGTGTTACAGATGAGGAAACAGGTCAGAGGCAAGGGTAACTCTAGAATCCAGGATCCAGTTCCCAGGCAGAAGCTGCTTGCAGACCCACACAGTCCTTTCTCCCTGTTCTACCTACGAGAAATGGACACCCAGCTCCAAGAGAAGCTAGTCTGAGCTGGAAGTCACAATAGAGGCCGGGTTCTGCTCTGCAGGGAACATCCTGCGCTGCAGATTTCCGGTCCCTGCCCTGGGGATTCCTTCTCCTCCAGTAGGTCAAGAAGGCCCACTGGGGCGACTCTGCTACTCACAGTCGTCATGGAAACCTCTTCCCTGGTCTCCAGGGACCACCGCGGTCCAGCCTTCCCATATCCACCAATGAGAACGTGTGATTCCTGTGACGTCAATGGTAGCTGGACAGGTTGTGAAGCATTGACCAGGCTTTTAGCGAGAAACCCAGAGTTCCTTGTTCAGGATTGGGAAATAGCAGGTGTGATCAAATATAGCGTGATATTTACCTTAAAAAAATGTATTAAGGTGAAAGACACACTGCCATGAATCTGCCTCAAAATTCTCTTCCTTACTCTGAACACACTTATCATTCCCTTTGTGAAACAGTTCTGGAAATCTTCTTTCATGGCTTTATGAGATGTGATTAAAAAAAAATTACAGTGAATGTAAAATTACATAAAAAATTACAGTGATGGTAGCTCCTGAGCACCATCCAACAGGAAGGGGGCTTGTAAAGATATGATAGTGAGGGTCGGGAATTTAGCTCAGTGGTTCCACCACCTGTTCTGCAAGCGCAAGGACCCAAGTTCAATCCCTGGTGCCAAAAAAAGAAAAGAAAAAAAGAAAAAAGATATGATTGTTTGTCCTCAGCCACCTTATTCACTGGATCTGGTATCGTACAACTTCTGGTTCTTCCCCAAAGTCAAAATGACCAAGAAAGGGAAATGTCTGGAACCATTTCAGGACATTGAGGCACTATATCAGCACAACTAAAGACACTCATGAAAGAGGACTTCCAGAACTGCTTCCGAAAGTGGCAAGAACGGTGGGATGAGTGTGTTTAAAGCAAGGGGAGGATTCTGAGGGGCATTTGTGGCAATGTGTTTTTTTACTGTAATAACTATTTAAACATTTTTTGTTAAAACATTCACAATATTTTTCCATCACATTTCATATAGTGCTCAGGGAGGAGGAAAAGCTGGAGTCAGAGATACAGGTTCCTGTCCTCCTGGGTGGCCCAAGGCACCACCTGTCATGTTCTCCCTAAATGCACACTTCCTCTCTCCCACCTGCTCTTCCTGAAACAATTTCCATGCTGGCACCCCCTCTATTTTAGGAGCAGGGTCCAATGTGTGGGGCAGGGTAGAGGAGGAGCAGCAAGGTCAGAGAAAGCTCAGTAGGGGACTTTGTTTGCTGTGTTTGATTCTGGCAGGAAAGGCTGAGTGGGAGGTAAGGATGGTGAGAACTTTCCTACCTGGGAAATGCTACTTGAGAAGCAAAGAAGTCTACTTCAGAAACTGCAGGATCCTGGGAGAGGGTTGGCCCAGCCCAACTGTAGGAAGCTGGGATGTCAGCCTGTGAGTCTCACTGTCTTGCTGGCGATGGCCAGCATTGCTACAACCAGGCAGTGACATGATCACTGATGACTCGGGGAGGGGAGAGGGAGGTCTTTGGCAAGGATGCTGGGGTGTTGCTCTTCAGATGGTGGCTTAGTTACTCTCTTGTTGGGACAAAATATCCGACACCTACAAGTTAAAGGAGGAAAAGTTTATTTTAGCTCACAGCTTGTAGAGGCTTTAGTCTATAGTTGGCTGGGTCCACAGCAGGGTGGCATTGCAGAAGGGGATGGCAGAGGAGAAACACCTCGTGGTAAGGCAGTCCAGAGGCAGGGAGCCTTCCTCTTTCTTTCCCTTTTTATTCCATGCACACTATAAGCCTATTGGTTGGTGCCACCCATACCCAGGGTAGGTCTTCCATTTTCAGTAAATCCATCGTCCATGCCCAAAACTATGCTAAACCAATCAGTGAACTATCCAGCATCACACACCCATGATCCAGTCCTCCCAAAAGCCCCACCAATGAGTGCATGAGGCTTTGGGGGACCATCTAGATACAGACCATAACAAATGGCCATGGGCCTGGCTCAGCCAGCATGGGGGGGGGGGTCTCCAGCAGGCATTCTTTCCTTCCTTTCAAGGATCAGGCACACAGCAGTAAATAAGACAGAAAGTCCCTGCCTGGAAGGCAATGACATTCTTGGATGTGTTAGAACCTGAATTCTAGACTCAGTCTTGTGCCAAATGAAGTGAACAGATCGTGCTAGACAAATCCCTAGAGGGTATATTTCTCCCTCCTTCCCTCCCTCTCCTCTTTCTTCCTTTTTCTTTCCTCCTTCCCTCCCTTTTGAAACAGTTAATTTTGTACCAATCCAAGCTCTTTGTCTCACTAAGTTGAAGAAGAAAATCACAGACAAAGGAGGAAGTTTGGACAGCCTTTATCGGCAATAATAATAAGAAAAAAGCTCATGGTGGATGCTGACTCCAAGGGGATTCTAATTATTTTCTTTGTCCTGCCCTTATATGAATACTTAGTGTATTCTTCCCCTTAGTGTTCCAGATACACATCCAACCAATCTTAATTTTAAACTTTAACAAATGGAGAAATCATCACTTCAGGAGAGAAAGCATTTAAATTTTGGGCAACTTTAAGTCTATTTTAAACTTTTTATTTGGAAATAATTATAGGCTTGCATGGAATTGCAAAATTAATGCAGCAGAGACCCTTTCCTCCAACAGCGACATTTTCTTTGGGTGCTGTACAATGCCAAAATCAGGAAATTGATATCGGCTCATTACTGTTCAAAACTACAGGCTTTATATCACCACTTTAAAAAACTCAGCAAAACGACACCAATTTGTGTTTAAGGATATTTTCTGATGTAACTTTACCCTGTGTAGGAATTTGTGTCTCCACCACCACAATGAACCTACAGCACTGTTCCATGGGTGCTTAATGTTGGGCTCCTGCTAACCAAATCTTCACCTCCACTTTGTGGGCTCTTCACGTTTGCCCTTCCTTCAGTGGTCCAGACCCCGCCCTCTTTTCGCTCTTACCTTTCTGAAGACATCTATGTGGCAAGGTACACCTATTTTCAAATTTGTTTTCTCTTCATTCTTTTCTGGAGTCAGGTCTAACCTTGAACTTGCTATGTAGCCCAGACTGGCCTCAGCTTGCAGTGATCCTCCTGCCTCAGCCTTCCAAGTGCTGAGATTACAGGTGTGAACCACCATGCTTCGTCTCTTTCTTTTTATATATATATATATTTTGGTACTGGGGATTGAATTTGGGTCCTTGTGCTTGCACAGCAGGCGGCGAAAACACTGAGCTAAATCCCCAGCCTTCAAATGTATATTTTAAACATTGACATAGTAATTGTATGTCTTTATGGGGTACAATGTGATACTTCAATACATGTATACAATGTGTATAATGAGCAGATCAGGATAATCGGCATATCTATCACATTTATTATTTGGGGGAATAAAATCCTTTCTACTTGCTATTTTGAAATCTTCAGGTGATTCTTGTTGCTCATATCATCCTGCTGTGCTATAGAACACTAGTAGTCACTCCTCCTACCCACTGTACCCTGTACCCACTAACCATCCCCTGTCCATCCCAAGCTGCCTCTATCTTCTGGGACCTGCTGTTCTCTAGTTGTTTGAGACCAACTTTATCTTCCAGTAGCTGTGTCTTTAACTTGTCCTTCCTTCCAGGGGTCTTATACTCCAAACTCCCTCCTTTGCTGGCAGGATGTGGCGATGCAGGCCTGTAATCCCAGCATTCTTTGGGGCTGAGGTGGGCTGATCCCACCTGGGCAATTAAGTGAGATCCTGTCACAAAATGAAAACAATTAAAAAGGGATGGGGATGTAGTCCAGTGATAGAGCACCCCTGTGTTTGACCCCCAATATGCAGTATCAAACACACACACACACACACACACGCACGTGCACATGTACACACATGCATGCAACTCCTGATTTTGATGAGGGACTAAGGTAGGGTAGAAAAAGCAGGAAGAACTCAGCCAGTGGTGCAGGACTGAATCCTGATCTGGCCCCTCCAGCTGTGACCTCAAATGGGTTACCTAGTTCCTCCTTCTCCACCAGCCAACCTGAACTCTACCAACTCAAGAGGTTCTGCACGATTTAATCAGTGCTGAGCAGAATTTCATCCAGAAACAGCTTTTATTGAGAACAGGGGCCTGGGCAAAGTTAATATTTTCCTCTGCATTTGAAAAAAAATAGATGCCCTATAATAAAAATAGCTTATTCTTCATATAATCCTCATAATAACTCTTGGAGTCAGGCAACAAATGCATGTTTTACAATCAAGAACTTCAAGTTCACAGAAGTTCCTCAAGGCCAATGAGAAGGGAGGGAGGCCAAATGTGGATTTGAATTCATCAGGCTCTGGGGAAACTCAGACTGTCTCCATTTAAAGCCTCTCAGGGTGCACACCTGTAATCCTGGTTACTTGAGAGGCTGAGGGAGGAAGGTCCCAAGTTCAAGCTCAGCCTGGGCAATATAGAAAGATCCTGCCTTAAGATCAAATTGAAAAAAGAAGGGGTGGAGCTGGAGTCATAGCTCAGTGGTGGAGCACTTATTTAGTAGGCATGAGACTGTGGGTTCAATCCCCAGTACAAGAAAATAAAAATAAAAAAGAATAAAAATAAAAAAGAATAAAGACCCTTTGGCCTCCTTGGAAGTGGGAAAGGCAAATGGTAAGGGCTGGAATTAGAGGACGGAAGACCAATGCCGGAATTCTGGTCTTTCATTACCATGTGGTCCTGAGCAAGTTCTCTCTTCTGATCTGTAACCGGGGCCAATGGCTTCTAAAGTCCCTTCTTGGACAACTTCTAGGATCCTAGGAAAACCATTTAAAAATCTTTCCACCAAATCTGGCATCCTTTACAAAGATCAGATTGTCACTGGGCAGTGTGGGTCCTTGCTGTCACAGAAATGGAAATGAACACTAAAGCACAAGTCTGCTGGGGAAAAGCTTTAGCTGGGAATAAGACAGCGAAAGGGCTCAGCTTGGGGAGCAGCTGGAGGGGGTCCTCTGGTGAGGAGGATCAGACTGGCCCTGGCACAAACAGATTAGCTGAGTGGGACCAGGGCCAGGGTCATGAACTGGTTTCCAAGTTCTGGAGGAATCTTATGGCTTGGGCGGGGGCAATTCTGTTCCCATGAAATGAGTTTTTGGGGCAGTTTCAGTCACGTTTCAGTCTGGTGCCCCTGGAACCCAGGTGACTACTGAATCAGGGCACCAGCTGGAGACTTTATTTGGTCACTATAGGGGGAAGGGTCCAGAACTGCATGTTAGAAAGGCCGGTGGCGGGAGGTCCCTCTGATTCAGACACTTTAGGCACTCACTCTTATCTTGCTGTCCTCCATCTTGAAGAGGGATCAGATCAGCCAGGTAAATCTAGGGCTACTAAACTTTGTTCTGCCAACTTTTTCTAAATGAGTAACCATACCCAAAGTTCTAGGGTAATAAAAGACAAAATATAGGCCAAGCTTTGTTCTACTGTTTATTACCCAGTGGGTATCTGGAGGCCCAAGTAAAGAGTCAGGGGTTGTAGCAAAACTCCCTTTTGAATCTCTGATTGTCTCCGAAGAAAACATAAATCATGCTTTAATGAGAGAAAGGCTGAGGGCCCAGGAATTTGTTCTTTGTTCCCGTAGCAGTCCCTGACGATGTCAAGTCCACACACATGTTGGCATATGATGTCACCACTCTCAGGGACAACCTGAAACACCACCGCACACCCACAGAGGCCCAGCAGGACTGAGCTTGTAGGCCAACTCCTGCCTTTCAGTTCACCAGGCTCAGCTTCCTGCCTGCCTGTTGAGCCATTCTGCCCTTAGCAGTATTGTCTCTGTTAGATGCTCGCAAGTACCTGCTTTAGTTGGTTTGTTTCTTGAGGCTTCTGACAAAAGCAATCTCAGTCCTTCTATCAGATGAGCCATCGGGGGCCCAGAGCCTCCCTGAAACAGCTGTCAAGTGCTCTCACCCTCCCCTTCCTGGGGATGCTCCAGTGCTGATGGAGAACACAGATGACTGAACCTCTCTCCGCGCCCACTTGCTGAGCATCTATAGGCAGTCAAGGGCAACAGCTGCAATAGAGCTGCTAGAGCAATGGACTAGGAAACTATTTTGCAGTTAAATAAACAAAGAAGGAAAGCTCTGGGCTGCCAAAGGCACGCTGCCTCGGTACCGATGCACAGCCAGGCCTGACACCACATCTGGGTGCTGGGTGAGGTTTTCCTTCCGGTGGGCGCTCACAAGCAGGCTGCAGCCGAAGAGGCTGCATGTGTAGTGAAGCCATGGACTGGGGTCAGGCCGACTCCTGGCCCCCAATCCCAGTTAATCATTACCAGCTCTGTGGTCTTGGTGACATCTTGACGTCTTAGAATCTTCATGTGCAAAAAATAAGGGCTGACAAGGGTACTTATCTCATTGGGTTAAGTATTAATTTGAAATACAGATACTGTATCTTACATGTAGGAGGTGGTTTTCCTGAATATTAAATGGGTTGGGGGCCTATCCTAGAGTAAGGAGACAGAGTTGAAGAGTAACCAGGGTTAGTCTCCTTCCCAACAGCCCATTTATTTATTCATTTAGTCAGGGTGTTACTGAATTGCCCAGGC
This sequence comes from Heterocephalus glaber, assembly GCF_053883595.1. Classification (NCBI taxonomy): domain Eukaryota; kingdom Metazoa; phylum Chordata; class Mammalia; order Rodentia; family Bathyergidae; genus Heterocephalus; species Heterocephalus glaber. Next base: position 28,766,068 of record NW_028258381.1, read on the forward strand.
GGGACTCGAATGTGTGGCCCTCCTGCCTCGGCCTCCTTCACTGCAGGGATTACAGGGTTGCAGCATCACACTCACTCAGCCTTCTTTGAGACAGGGTCTCACTAAATTACCCAGCCTGGCCTTGAGCTTGCCAGCCGCCTGCCTCAGCCTCCCGAGTAGCTGGGATTACAGGCATCCACCACTTTGCCTGACTTCTGATTTGCTTGTAACTTTGCGTACTGCGCTTGTGCATGGGGTGTGCTGGTACTTTCTTCAGTGTGATGCTCTACCACACCCAACTAGTTTTCCCTTCATTAAAACTTCCCAGCAATACCTGAGCCCACAGAAGTCTGCCCCAAAGAGAGGCATGAACGAAGGCCTCCCATGCAATCTGCAAAAGGAGACTTCTAACATTGGATTAGATAAAAGAATTACTCTGAAACTCCTACAGAAATTGCAGTAAATGTTTTGATAATTTAGCCTTAAGGTTATCCAATTTTGGTTTTTGTCCTTGTCACAAAATTTTGAGACATGGCATTTGAGACTAGAACTTAATTTACCATCATAACCCATGTTGGTGATAAGGAGTCCACACAATGAAATTTGAATTATGCTGATTGTAACTTAAATGTATTCATTGTAGCATTGCTTTTAAGATATTAAAGTGAGGGGCTGGAGATTTAGCTCAGTGGTTCTGCCACCTGCCTTGCAAGCGCAAGGACCTGAGTTCGATCTCTGGTACCAAAAAAAAAAAAAAAAAAAAAGATATGAAAGTGAACTGGGTTTTGGAAGATTGTACTCAATACTGGACCAGATGGTTTCTAACTTTAGGAGTTAAAAGGCCATTTCCCATCAGACAGCAAATGTGAGAATGAGCTGGTGGAATAATACCAGGGCAGTCATTCCTGTCACAATCTGGAGATTCTTTGCAGGTCATTCTGATTAGAAAACTAGCTGGGCAGGGTGGCACATACATGTGATCCCTACTACTAAAGAGGCTGAGCCAGGAGGGTCTTGAGTTTGAGGTCAGCTGGGCTACTTAGTGGAACTCCATCTCAAAATAAACAAGGGCTGGGATGCAGCTCAGCTCTAGAGTGCTTGTCTAGCATGCACAAGGCACTGGTTCAAACTGTGTAGCACCTGCAGTTTAGCAGCATTCCAAAAGCAATGCCCACATCTGTGATTTTCAGGACAGCATAACGAGCACCTTCCGTGTAACACTGTACATGGGAGTCTTCCATGTCTGAGTGCAGATTTAAACCACAGTGTCGATGACACTGTTATTTAGGAAATCTGGCATTATGCAAAAGAAGCCCCCAGAGTGATGGCTCAAAAGATTTAGTTTCTAAATCTATGATAAAAATGCCTGTTGAACAATTAGAATTTTATATCTTATTGCAAACATCAAGTAACACCACAGACATTTTAAAAAAGGAAGTTTATTGGTCTTTAAATGGCTCAAATTGCAAATAAACAAATCGGGTAGTGGCATCAGCCTAAGATGTGTGATGCATCTTTGTCAGTTGGCTTCATAGCACCTCAGTACCCAGGAGAGGAAAGGTCTCAAAGCAAAGTCACAATGTTAGTGGTCAGGCCCCCTGGTTCGGTGAGACTGCAACAAGTACACATGGAGAGCGCCGGGCCCGCCGCCCCAGTTACAGCGGCAACTTGGATTCTGCACATGGCATAGCCTAGGAGAAATACGAAATGAAAGATGGATATCGCAAACCTTCACAGACAGATACTGAACATGACAAGCTGGATGTGATAGCTAAGGAGCCGAGTTCCTAAAGAGCCTATTTTTGATAACTTTACATACACACCTGTTACCTGGAATGCCTGCACACACCTTTGACTTGTGAAATTAAGACTGAGCAATGAGAAAGAAAAACTCTGCGGAATCAGCTGCCTTTGTCTCATTCCAAAAAGGAGAAGGAAACTGACAGTGGTCTATTTTCCATTGAAATTACGTTCCCAAAGAGTGTGCTACAGTTCTTCTGGTGGGAACGACACCCAGAGGCGACAGCCTGACGTCTGGTCTGTGTGTCAAACATGTTTTCTGCTCTGCACCTGGGTCTGGTTGCTTGCTGCTGACTTTAGGAAAATGTAGCTACAGCGTTCTTCATTATGAACATAGATAGACTACAAATATTCCTAGTAACTCCCATAAAACCAAACTGTAACCTCATGAGTACAAACTTAGAAACGAACAGTTGGCAAGCACAAATATTTCCCGAAGTGTTCTAGTGCAAAATGAATGAGCACTATAGACGGTTTTCCCTGTGCCCTGCTCTCAGGAGATAAAAAACTTAATACTTATGTGCTCACCACTTGCAGAAAGTCATTTACAGGGACCAGCATCTTCAGAGAAAGAAAAAGCATTCAATCAAACATAACTGGTGCAGAATCCTTGTAGTCTAAAATTATCTTACAAGTATATGCTGGCCCTACATTTTCAACTACCTTATAGCTTATTAAAAGCAATCAAAGAGCTCTGGAACTTTATATTTTCAAGTACCAGAGTATGGCACTCATTTCTAAATTTGGACAGGCTCCTGGCAGATAATAATTTCTCAAGAATCTTCTATACAAAAGCTGCCCTCCATCTACGCAAGATCAGATCACTCACCAGGACGTGGGAGGCTGCAGGGGTCCCTCGTACCAGTGAGAACACACCCAGAATGATGTGACTGGATATTTTTCAGTTTCTAAATTAAGGCATATTCAAAAAGTTCCAACTTGTACAAGTTTTACGCCACTTTTCTAAGTCAGTCACCAGGTAATTAATGCAGATTCACAGATGAATTACTCTCAGCTGAACTATGCAACAACCATGCCAACACCTTTTTCTTCTATATTTTGCATAACAATGGTTAAAAAAAAGTGGTACAGATTAATTATCATGTTCACAATTGTCATCTTTCAAGGCAGTAGAAGACCAAGACATTTTAAAATGATATAAAATTTAAGCTTTATAATAAACACCAGAGGAAATGGCCTTTCCTCTATTCCCCACCCCCACTTAACAGTTCAATGAAGACTGCCCGAGAAATACAAGCTCACACGCTACATTCAGGACTGTGGTAAATGTAGGCAATTATGAAATAAGTTGAACTTTGTTTCTTGGTGAAGCCACATTAATTTCTTTTTTAAGGGAATCTGACTTTCAGTGCAGTTCCAATTCATGCTTTTAGTGATACATAACCATTTCCAAAATGTTAAAGTAATTTCAGTCAATTGAGCCTTCGATGGCAATGCTTATAAATTATATTTATTAGTATGGTCAAGATAAGAAAGAAGTTTGGGCTTTGATTATAAAATGCAGCATCTTTCTCTGATTCTCTTGGCTAAACTTTTCCTCTTCTTTTTTCCATTCTTTTCTTTGCTGTCTTCCATCTTTCTGGCTCGAATTTCCCTCATTAAATCAAAAAATACCTAGAAAGAAGGAAGCAGGGCAATTAAAGCAAGCACACAATATGAACTCCATGCTTTTCTGAATCACAGTGGGAAACCCTGTGGACCATGGAAGAATAAACACCCGTGGCCCCTGCCTCTGCACCACGGCCCAGCTCTCAGAGCTCTCACAGGGCAGGGCAGGGAGAGGGCGGCACGAAACTCAGGTCTGCTCCTCCAGCATCTTGAGAAAATGGGAAAACTAGACGCTTTCCCAAATTGTACTTTCCGGTAAAAATGTTCACAGAACACCTGATCTTTCTATTCCAGTGTTCAAGATAAAAACATAGAAAGTACTACATAGTAATACAAGTGCTAATGATAAAACTCAGTGGATTATTCTTGAGTACTGTATGATCAATAAATGCATTTTAATTCATATTTAATAAAATTGTACCCAATAACTTCATTATATTTAGTAACTTATTTTCCTCAGCTCTATTTTCAAAAGTTCATAGAAAAGCTGGGGAAGGCAGCTGCTTTCTTTATCATCTTGATACCAGACACTTTGTTGTACCATATTTGGGAATTTGTCAATTTTTGTATGATATCTAGGAATTGGCAAATAATGAGATTAACATAATAACTAAAAGTCACTACTATTACAATTCAAAAGTTAAATTTCAATTATAAATGTTCTCTAACAGAGAAGGGCCTGGAAGGGTACAAACTCACACTACAGTAGAGTCTGTGAGTGTGTGTGACAGGCGGTGAGAAACCTTTGAAGTCCACACTTCCGTATTTTTGATTTAAAAAAATTCATTTATTATTTACAGAATCACAAGAGTAAAAACAAGAAGGATACAGAAGAAAAGGAATGCTCCAAGTAAACAAACGTATGTTATGAATGATGAGTGCTTTCTAGTGATGAATGATGAATGATGAATTATGAATGATGAGTGCTCTCTAGTGGGCTCTGAGTGAGAGCAGGGTGCAGACCCGTTCTGGGAGACAGCTGTGTGTGCATGTGTGCGCGCGTGTGCATGTATGTGTGTGTAGCAGGCCACATCCATCTACTGGCACACATTGACAGTATAAGCCACAAACCCATAACCAATTTCATTTTCAAGAGAAGAGAAAGCACCAGGGGTGATGGCGGGGCATCTTTGAATATCCCTCATCATATAATTTCTACTTTGGAAACATGAAATCAAACTAAAACAAGTAAAAACTGACTGTATTCCAAGTTGCTGACATAAGCAGGGAGAAGAAAGAATTATTTCAAGGGTCTTTGAAACACAGCATATGGAATACTCATGTTAGCACAGATAAATAAAACAAAAGTCCCATAAAAATACTGTAAGGTAATACAGTAAGCAACTGTGTTGATGCAGTGTAGGAACCAAGACCCCCAGTGCAAGAGGTAGAAAGCTGAAAAGCTAAATTTGAGTTAGAAATAACAATAGGAGCTCATGAGATTTTTTTTGTTTTTTGAGACAAGGTCTCTGTATGTCTCAGGCTGGCCTTGATTTCACTATGTAGCCCAGGCTGGCCTTGAACTCACAGTGATCCTCCTGCTGCCTCGGCCTCCTGAATGTTGGGATTCTAGGTGTGTGCCACTATACTTGGCTTCTTTTTTTAAAAAATACTATCTATTTTCTACCACTTTTCGCTGAATGGGCCACAAAGAAATGATGACCCAAATGGGTGAATCTTGATTTGTAGCAAGAAATATAAAATTTAGGTCAGCAAGTGAGAAAACTATAAAGGACCAATGGATTGAGTAAAATGGATACAAGACCAACAGGAAGGGGCACAAATAGTTAAAGAAGGGGAAAGTGAACACACACACACACACAAATGCAACATACTAAAACACAGTGGTGATGTAAAATCTGTGAGTTCCTGCCCCCACATAGTGGAGAACGGATTTTAAGACCTCACCCTCAAGTTGGTGTTGAGCTGGGGCCGGAAGCCTCCAACCTAACTAAATGTAACTTTCTGAGTGCTCCCAGGACTGCTTTCTAATGCACACACCCCACTAAGAAAAGAATATTATAAGAAGCCTTCATTTCTAATTTTTATGAGTCTTTGCAATAAACTTCCAATGTATCCCTATTAGAAACCACCAAGGTCATTTAAACTAGAAAATACAGTGGGAAACGTTTAATGTCTGAGTCAGCTAATTTAATGAATTAAAGCTACGACTGCCAAGTGAAGGAAACAAGGAATTAGGCACAGGAATAAAGCACTGGTTTTGATGAACCAGTCCCCTGAAGGGCAAGCAACAGTCCCCTAAGAACTAGGCTTCCTCCAACCTCTTTTAACACAGACATTTTCAAATGACCTCTCTCCCTCTTTTCTTCCATCCTCCCCCTCTTCTCCTGTCTTGCTCTTTCTCTCTTCCTACTTTAGGGCAACCTGGTACGTTCAAAATTCGGCTTTTCTAATTCTGGACCAGAGAGCATAGGAAATCCTTCCTCTTCTCAAACAAACCAAAATAAAAGCAGACAAAAAAAATATATGAGTTCATAATGCAGTCAAATACATTAAGGATCTCTTATAGAAAACAATAAAAAAGAAAGGAAAAAGCTATATAAATTTTTGGAAAAGTTTAGAGTGATAGGAAACAAGCCAGAGAACTCAGAAATTATAAAGGAAAACTCCAAAATATTTGACAATCTTTAATGTCTTTCCATGGCAAAAGACAAAATAAGCCAAGTGAAAAGAAATGAGGCAGATTAAGAGACAAAAGACATAAAGGGACAGAGGTTAATGTCCTTAAATAAACCAGACTTCTGAATCAAAAAACTAAGGAAGCCATGAGCTAAGTGGGCAGAGGAAAGGTACTTCACAGAATTCACAGGCGAGACACACAGCTGGAAAAGCAGCCCAGTCCGTAATTAGGATATGCAAAACAGGACTCTGCCCATCTTAACGGCGATCTTTAAAGGCTGATTGAGTCGGGGCTGGCAAAGCTATGTGGAAAGGACTTCCTTGCGCACAGCTGGTGGGACTTGGTCAGCCTTCTGCAGGGTAACTGGTCATGGCAACATTAAAAGGTACCAGGGACTTTTCTCTTACATGGTTGTACACATGCACACAGGTCACTGTAGTGTTACTTGTAATAAAAAGACTATAAACCAAAATGCCATTAATAGGAAAATGGTTGAGTTATAAAAAAAGCCTAACTATGTAACACTCTGTAGATTTTAAAAAGAATGTGGGAATATTTATATGCAATGGTATGGAAAAGTTGTAAGATTTACTTGTCATAAAGTCTAAAAAACAAACCAGAAGACAAGCACATGTGCACACACACACACATACACACACATCCTATGAACAAAAAATAAGCACTTTCTTTAATACCTGGAAAGATACACCTGGATTAGTACTGGTTATTGGAAGGAGGGAGGAGTGTAGAATAAGGGCAGAAAGTGATTCCTTCACTTCTCCTTATGTGTGGTGGTTAAGTTTAATTATGTCAACTTCATTGGCTTGGAGACACCAAGGGGGTTACGGAGTCATGACCTTGGTTACTATATCTGGTCCTTTCCCCCTTCCTCCACTGGCCCTTCTGGCCCTGTTCCCCTGCTCTGCTTCCTGGCTAACAGGAATTAAGCACCTCTCTTCCACATCATTTCACCAGGATACTTCTGTATTGCAGCCAGCTAACCATGGACTGAATCCCCTGAAAATGTGAGCCAAATTAAACTATTCTCCTTTGAGTTGTGGGTATCAGATATTGTGTTCCTGTGACAGGAAAGCTGACTAATACATTATACTTCAGTGTTACCAATTTTTCTTTACATAATAAGCATGTATTTGTGTATTACTTTATATAATGAAAAAAATAACCAAAGTAATGTTTTCAAAAAAGTACAGTATATATCTACTAAAATGTTTTCCCCACTGGACATCTATTTGATCAACTTAATTCATACTGCCAAGATGTTCCAAAAGGAACCCTGGAGTTAAGAACCAAAGCAGTTAGCTAGATGGGTACTGACAAGGCTGTGCAGGGACCCTACGAGTGCACACATAGTTTGCCCAAAAGGTCCTCAGGGCTGTGGTTATTAGGACACTTTTCACACAGGGCATTTAAAACCTGTCTCTTTGGAACTTCCATCCACTGGCCTATCTGGTATCCCAATGCGGTTAAAGAATGAATACAGTATTCTTGGGGAGCCAGTCTCTGTTCATAATTCAACAGGAGACAAGATGGACACTTGCCGACTCTGAAAATTCATAATCATGTTTCTAGGAGCGGATGACATACAGTATGAGGGACATGACAAGCTATTCCAGCTGTCATTTTGAATAAAAGAGTGATGAAATGTGACCATAGAGTCACCCAGACTCAGAGTAGGCCTGATGCCGCCACCAACCCTGTGACCTTGCACCAGTTATGCAATCTCTCCATGCCCGTTTTCCCACCTAGAAATGAAAACGCTGAGAGCACCTGGGCCTCGTGCATTTGAGGACTAGTTAGGGCCCGCCACAGTGCCCAGTTCTTTTAAGTTCTAATAAACAAAACATTCACTCTTTCAACTATTACATCACTTCCTCAGCAAAAAGCCCCAAATAGTACCTAATTCTAGAAATTGCTGAGTTACTGGGGGTTACATTTATATAGCCACTGAGATGCTTCACCTGTAGCTGCTCTGCAATGCTTAGGAGTACATGAGCTGCATGTTTTAGTAGGACTGCACCTCAGTTTACAAGCAGCCTCACTTAATGTCATTCTGTTGTGGAGAGGTGACCCACAGATTGCAGATGGTCTTCCAAAACAGTTGCAGCAGTATTTCCTGTGTGGATTTTAAGAATCTTGCCACTCTCTGTCAAGGGGCAGACTATGCTGAAACTTCCTTCTGAACCAAGGAAGGGTTTTGTGACTACCTTGACCAAAAGCATGAGGTTGAAATAATGCTGCATCACTTGAGAGGTTAGGTCCTAAAAGCAGTATGTTTTCTGCCTGGTCCTTACTCTGATGTGACACTTGCCTGGGAGCTCTGCCACTGTGCTGTGACAGAGCCTAATTCAGCACACATGGAAAAGGTCATATGGCAAGGAACTGAGGCATCCCTAGGAACAGCTGGAATCACCTAGTTGACCCAGACAGGTGAGAATACGCCTTCAGAACCTAGTTTTAGAAATTTCCACTGCACAACTTGAAGATTTTCAACCATGGCACCACACATTGTGCAATAGAGACGAACAATCTCCACAGTGCCCTGTCTAAACTGCTGGCCATAGAATAAGTGGTTTATTTTGTTACATAGCCACTGTAATTAAACATAGCTTAATCCCTTCATTTTTCTTCTTTTGAGAAGTAATACATGTAAGTGGAAAAAAGTTCAAACACAGAAGTCTACAAGTGTATTTACAGTGAAATGTGCACACACCTGTAATTCAGCTACCTGGTAATGACCATAGTTACCTGTCCTCTTACATCCCTAGAATATCACAGACACATGAACACGAGTGCACATCTAAACACTGCTGGTAGCAGACTAGAGGTACTCACAGGAACCCTGCTTTTTCCACTCACTTATGTTGACAATCATTTCATATCAGCATATTTAGTTTAATCACCACCCTTCAACTTTTTTTGTGGTACTGGGGATTGAACCCAGGGCTTTTGCACTGAGCTGCATCCCTGCCCTTTTTAATTTTCAGATAAGGCCTTGCTAAGTTATTAAATTGCCTAGGCTGGGCTCAAACTTTCGATTTTCCTGCCCCAGTCTCCCTGAGTGCAGGGATTTTAGGCATGTGCTGCTGTATCTGGCTGTACCATTACTTTTTAATGGCTGGGTACTATTCCACTACAAGGACACATCATACTTCAAACCAGTCCATTATAGGATGCTTGGATATCTCTAGTCTTTTGCGTCTATAAATACTGCTTCAATGGCTGCCACTGATCATACATTTATATTTGAGTCTTTGGGTTTTTTCTGTTGTTTGGTTAAAATTGTGACAGATAATCACTATATTGCTCTTCCACCATACTTTGTTTTTCTATACTCTTGCTGAGTGTTATGATCAACCTCTTTGCTTTTACACCAGGGAACAGGCTAAAAAAGAACAAGCCATCATATTTTTAAATTATACTTTCCTTTTTTTAAAGTGAGGTTGAACTTCTTTTCAAGTTTAAAAACGTTTGCATTTTTTGCAACATGTCTGCTATTTTGGGACCATTTCCCCGTGGACTGTTGGTCATCTTCTGGTCTTGTGAGAACTCTGATCTCACATACCACTGCTCTTCTCAGGGCCTTGGAGCTAGCAGGTAACTACCACAGGGCTGTGACAACATACGCTTCACTGCCTGTGGACAGTTACCCCCTGCCTCTCTTCTCCATCTGCCTTAGTTCAAGTCATTTTTATATAAAAACATCAACCAGGAGGAAACAAAATACATTTGTGCTACGGTAATGTTCAATGTGGTCTTTCAAAACCCCAAATATACTCAATTTTTTTTTAATTTTTGAGACAGGGTCTTGCTATGTAGCACAGGTGGGCCTGAACTATGTAGCTCAGGCTGACCTCAATCTTGCGGCCTCCTACCCTAGCTTCCCAAGTGGTGGGATTATAAGCGTGTGTCATATTTGGCTCCAAACATACTTAATTTTCATTAAATACTTCAAAAAAAATATTTGCCCTAATCACTGAGAAAACCAGTGTGCTATACGAAGAAGAAATCTTGTAGTGCTCATTTTGTACAGCTATCTTGGACCATGTGACTAAAAAGTTAAGCAGGTAAGCCACAATGACACTGTTTTGAGAGCTTCAGCAAATGAACCGCTTCCTGGATCAGACCTATGGAGCTACAAGCAGACCTGTCCACAAACACCTGAGGCCCCACACAGTGTGATTCTAAGCATGGTCCATGAGTACACAGTCTGCATCTTCTGAAACTTGCTAGGACACCAATTCTGAGGCCCCATCCCAGACTGAGAGAAGAAAATCTCAGGGGTAAGGCCCAAGGTTGTATGTGTGCATCAAGCTTTCCAGATGACAGTTTGCATGCTTGAGTCAGGAGCCTGGCTCATCCTGGGGGTCTCCAGCAGCACTGGGGAATTCCTCAAAACCTGGCGGGACTCCACACAGACACCAGGAAGGCTCTGCACAACGTGGGAAGATAAGAGGGCAGGGAGATGACCCTCCTTCCCACTCCAAGGGAAAATAAAGGCAGGCCAAAGGGAAGGAATGTAACTGTGGTAAGAGATCTTAACATCCTCTCTCCTGGGGAGGATTCCTTCATCTTTCTTCCTTCTCTTCCTTCATCTCTGGAGCCATGTTCACTTCTGAGGGCTTAAACGGGTCCTGGCAGGCACCAAGCCATCGGGGAGGCTGATCAGGGCTGGCATCTTGGGACTTAACACAATTCCTTCTAAACTATGGAGCCACAGGGGTAAGAAAAAAGCCAGGAATGTCATCAATGCTAAAAACAAAAGTACATTTTGTTGTAGTGTCTCATGTTTTAAAGTCTCTTGGGAGGCTGGGAACAAGAAGTAAGAGATACCTAAACATGTTGTCCTTAAGCATTCAGGGATGATAAAAATCAACAAGCATTAAGTTTCTATTTGAGTCTCAGGCTAGACAAAATGGGGACAAGTTGAAGTAAATGGACCTGTCTCTAACAGGACGCAGAAATAAGGAGCACTGTGTTTACCTTGTCCACGTTAGCTCGTGTCTTAGCAGATGTTTCCACATAGTTCACATTCCACTGATCGGCTCTGTTTTTTGCCTCTTCTACTGAAACCTGCCTTTTATCTTCTAAATCTGACTTGTTACCAACCAGTAGAAAAGGAACATTTTCATCTTCCTTTACTCTTAAAATCTGCTCCCTGGATAAGAGAAAACAAGGGAGAAATATTAACAGGCTTCCATGTGCTAAAATAAAAAGATAACAACTAGTCATCTGCAATCAGTATTTATTTGTTGTTTCTTTCCAGTCTGCCACAACAGGCTCATCTATTATATGGTAGGAAAAAAATACTTCTTCTGTATTCCACCATCAATTATTTGAGATACACATTCACCTCAGTAATGATGGAAAACCACTCCAACAGGGCAACATAACATGGAGATGAGGTGCAAAATGAGTCAAATGCAACTTCCTTTAAATACTTTTTTCAAAAATAAACTCTTATTTTGGAGGAGTTAGTTATGTATGTATTCAAGACAGGGTCTTGCTATGTAGGTCAGGCTGGCCTTGAACTCATGTGATCCTCCTGCCTCAGCCTCTTGACTGCTGGGATTACAGGTGTGGACCATCATGCCCAGCTTTGGAAGGGTTTTACATTTTTTTTTTTTGATTAAGTTTATTGGTACATTTTAGGCATACAACACAGTTACATTCATCATTGGGATCTTGTACCTGTACATGGTGTATCTTGGTTATTTTTTCCCCATTCCCCTGCCCTCCCTTCACCTCCTCCACCCTTCCCTATTCATAAAGATTGTTTCCATTTTTTTCTTTTCTCTTGTTTTCGTTTCCCTTCTTTCCTTTCCCCTACCACTCCCACTTCCCCTACTCTTTCAGACCTTTTTGTCCTATTTCAATTATCAATTATACATTTCGATCCGTATTTACACTTTTAGTTTCTCACACTAGAGAAACTATTTGGTATTTACACATGTGTGTCCTATTTATTTCATTTAAGAGTATAGCCTCAATGTGCACCCATTTAACTATAAATGTCTAGTTTCTCGTTCTTTATTGCTGAGTAGTAATCCATTTTATAAAAAAAAATCACCTGTTTATCCAGTCTCCAGCTGATGGGCACTTGGGCTGTTGCCAAGTTCTAGCTATTACAAACTGTGCCACTATAAACATGGGTGCACTTATATCGCTGTGGTATGAGTCTTTTAATTCTTTGGGGAAGATACCCAGCAGGGTAATACCTGGGTCAAATGGGACCTCCAGCCCTAGTTTTTTGAGGTATCTCCACACTGATTTCCACAGTGATTGCACCAGTCTGCACTCCCACCAACAATGGAGAAGGGTTCCTTTCTCCCCACAGCCCCGCCAGCATTTGTTATTGGTTGATTTCTTGATAGCAGCCATTCTTTCTGGGGTGAGGTGGAATCTCAGTGTTGTTTTCATCTGCATCTCTCGAATGACCAGTGATGTTGAACATTTTCTCATACGTTTATTTGCTCCTTCTACTTCTTTGTCTAAGAAATGTCTGTTCATTTCAGATGCCCATTTTAGAATTGGGTCTTTGAATTTGGGGGCCCTGATTTTTTTCAGTTCTTTATATATTCTAGATAGTAGTCCTTTGTCTGAGGTACAGCTGCTAAAAATGTCTTCCCACACTGTAGGTTGTCTCTTAGCGCTACTGGTGGTTTCTCTTGCAGTGCAGAAACTTTTTAATAGGAAGAGATCCCAGTTGTTGATTCTTTGCGCTAGTTCCCATGCTACTGAGGTTTTGTTCATAAAGTCTTGTCCTATGCCAATGTCTTCAAGAGTTCTACCTAAGTTATCTTCCAGCAAGTTTAGTGTTTCTGTTCTAGTATTTAGATCTTTAATCCAATTCGATTTTAGTTTAGCGCATGGTGAAAGATAGGGGTCTAGTTTTAATCTTTGGCAGTTTGAAATCCAGATTTTCCAACACCATTTATTAAAGAGGCTATCTTTCCTCCAGTGAGGATGTTTGGCTCCTTTGTCAAAGATGAGGGGGCTGGGTATGTCTGGAGTTCTCTCTGCATCTTCTAATCTATTCCACTGATCCTTGGGTCTGTTTCTTTCCCAGTACCATGCTGTTTTCATCACAGTGGCTGTGTAGTATAGTTTCAAGTTGGGGATTGTGATACCATATCCCCTGTCATGTCTCTGTTGCCTAAAATTGCTTTTGCTATTCTAGGTCTCTTCTGCTTCCAAATGAATTTTTGGATTGTTTTCTCTAGTTCTGTGAAATATACTGTTGGGATTTCAATTGGGATTGCATTGAATCTGTATAGCAAGGAAGAGTTTTACATTTATAGAAAAGCTGTGAAGATGGTACAGAGTTCAGGTTTACTACATACCTACTTTCCTCATAGTACTATCTTGTATTAGTGGGGATGCATATATCACGGTGAATGCCCCGATCCATGATATAGCATTATTTAAGTCCTGACTTTATCCAGACATTCTTAGTTTTTACCTAATGTTCTTTTTTCTGTTGCAGGAGCTCATCCAGGATTCCATGTGACATTCAGTCTCCTTAGACTGCACATGCCTGTGACAGTTCTCGGACTTCCCTTGTTGTTGATGCCCTTGACAGTTTTGAGGGCTGGCTAGATAGTATGTGAATGTCTTTCAGCTGAGATTTGTGGAATGTATTTACTGAACTGAGTTATGGATTTTTGGGAAGATGATCACAAAGGTAGAGAGTGATATTGTTATGTCATATCAAAGGTCCCAGAAACGTTTTTAACTCGCGACCCTGGCACTGTTAGCATCAGGCTCTAACCAACTAAGCTAAGGGGCCACAGCCAGAAATGTTTTTAAAAGCCCCACACATGGCAGAAATTATTGGAAATACCTCCTGAGCAGACTTTGCATTTAGAGGTAAGATATATACGGTGAAAGTGGCATCAATTTTAAAGTACCCTGGCTCTTGCTCTTCATGTGACTGAGCAAAGTCCTTCTTTGCCTCAGTTTCCTTACCCATAAAATGGGACCAGCAACACTTTCCTCATATGGTTGCTATGAGGATTAAATGTAAAATGCTCATAATTACGTGTAGCACACAGTGACTATTCAGTGTTATCTGTTGTCATGATTATCTAGAGGAAATTTAGTTTACTTTTAAATCAACAAACAAAAGGAAGTATGTAAGACTTAAGATTTACTATCTTGCTATGTTACCCATGTCTTGCCTTTGAAATTATGGAGAGGCTGAAACTGTAGGAACATTAGTATTTTTTAAAAGAGAAATATGTGAAAATTAATGGACTATTTGAATGGCAGTTCAGGAAAATACATTTGATTTTTCCAGGCTCTTACGGTGATGCTCGAGGGACTGGGTCAAATCTTCATGACGACTCATCTTCAGACTGGTTATTCGAGTTCCTGAGGCAGCATTTCCTGAATACCACCCATGACCACCCCCATTACTTTGTACTTGTTACAGGCCAAGCACTGACTAGAGCACATTATATACACTGTCTCACCCTAAACCTGTGACACCAGTACTATTTATTCTTCTTACTCTACAGGTAAGGCAATCGAGGCACACAGAAATCACATTAACTTGCTCAGTCACAATTAAGTACAACTAGGATTTAGACCTGAGTAATCTAATGCTAGAGAACACATGCAACTTTTATGCTAGATACCTCAAAGCTCCCCAAATGAGGTATATCTAAGGGCACAGATCCTAAAGGAGAAAGCTGAGTTTCCCAACACTTCTTCATGAGGAGTGATCCCTATTTGTGATATGTAGTGGGCACCGAGGGGTCTGGCACCAAAGGGAGGTTTTCCATGTCATACACCACTTTCCCACATGGCAAGGCTACACACTGGTCCAGGGGGATGTCCTTATTATAGTGATCAGAAAGTGCTGATCACATACAGACAATTTTACCTTTCAGAAAAAAAACCTTTAAATTAATTGTTTCTGTTGAGGGTTGGAATTAATACTAACAAAATAAACAGTGCTATTACAATGTTATAGGGTAGTTAAAGTATAAGTTTAAAATGCTTAATATATTAAAAAATAAACAGTAGAAGACTATATATATATTTTTAAAAGACTATATTTAAAATAGGAGTCATAACACATTTTATTTAAGGACATGTGGTGGCCATATGGTTTTGTAAAAGAATCATCATCAGTTCAATAAGAGCTGGTACAGCATCACCATTACACTCAGGCATGTAAAGGCAGGCCTCCCGGGTTTCAGCCTCTGCTGGTCCTGACTGCAAGTCCTGGGAGAAGTCACTTAGCCTCCCTGTGTTTCAGTTTCATCACTTAAAAATTTGGATAATTTTTAAAAATCAAATTTAAGATTTCACTAACTGTAAGCTTTATTTTACATACTACCTAGAAAAACTGCCAATAATAGTAACTCTAAAATGCCAAGACACAGCCCTGACTTTGAGAAATGTCAACATGTAAAAAATGTGTAACTTAGAATCTACAATAGTATCCACTCCATAGGGTCGTGTGATAAGTGAGTTTATTCATGTGAATGCTTAGAACAGCGTCTGGCTCATGGTAGGTGCTGTGCCATCACTTGCATTACTACTTCAGTCACCTGATTACTGACACGTAGCAAATGCTAACAGACTCAATGCTGGTAGCACGTTCTCCGGACCTGAACCTCTCAGTTCCAACATGCACAGAGTGTGGACCATGCAGAAGGTCACTTCCATCTTTCATGATTTGTACTTTAAACACCCTTTTAAAAAACAAAAAGGCTAAAAAGTGTGGTATGTGGGTGTTGTAAGCTAAGCTTATGGCTACATAGAGCTATGAGGTTTCCTACCACTCATATGCTTTCTTGCAAATTCGGTGTAACCTCGGTTCATGAACTTGATTCTTTCCATGAATCAGTTCCACTCAACTCAGTTTGCGACCAGAATCGTGGCAGGAATTAAGTTTGGGACCCGAGGTACCAGTGTAGCTTGTCAACACTCACAATTACTGCTATTACATTCATAATGTACTTGTGAGGAGGATTTTAGGCAATCACAATCTTCTTCCAGGGCTGGTAACAACCTATTTGCTGTGGTTGTTTACCTAGTTTCCTTCATGATTGGTAACCTGAACTAAGATTTTAAAACTGATGTACCACTCAGTCTCACTTAGCAGCGGGAGGATGGTATGACTCAGGTACATGTGACCCAGCACTTGCAGTCATATGTAGGTATGCTCGTTCATTCATTCATTCCTTAATAAATACTTCCTGAGCTACTCTTACACACTACAGGAAGAGCAAACCCGAAATCGGTGTGACCAACACAGTCAGAAACATGACTTTGGGGAACCTGGGCATACTGGTCAGTGCTGAGAAGACAAGATTCTGCAGAGGCTACAGGCTGGTTATATCAGGTACTTTCCCAGATGCCAGAGAACGGTACTACTACATCCATAACCTTCATACACATTTTGCTTAATGTTATGATCCCTTTAAAATAGTTTTAGAAGCTATTGTAGAATTTTAGAATACAAAGTCCCTTTACAATCTCATCCACCTTCACTTCTGATATAAGGAAAGTAAGCAACAAAATCTAAGAGTTTTCAAATCAATCAAGTGTTTATTAAACATGTACTATCCTGTTATATGATTGCATCTGTGCCAAAGGTGGGTTCCAGGGATACTGAGATGGGTAAGAAACTGGACCTGCTCTTACTTTACCAGGAAAGACAGATACAAAGCAAGCTCAGTGTTAAAGAGTGTGATGCGATACTGGAGCTATAGCAAGCACTGCACTGTCAGGTGAAGGAGTGAGGGATCTGCCTTGGTGATGAAGACCAGGAGGCTAATGGGAGGAGCTGGCATGTGCCACGGAAGCTGCAGGTCAGACCACATGGAGTGACTACTGTAGCCATTCAGGCCTTCTCAGAAGTGCCTTTCACACTGCTGGTGAGTCACCAGGGCCATTTTTATTTATGGGAAGGGCAACACATTGGAGGTACTCTACAAGACTAATGAATCATCCTTATTTTCTGGAACAGTAATAGCCCAAGCTTCTCTCTCTTGGCGTAAAAATACCTTATTCTCTTGAGATACCACTTTGGCTTTAGTAACTATGGTGACAAAATTTATTCCATTATCTAGAAGAGGACCTGCTACATAACAAACTCTCCTATACTTGCTGAATGAATGAATAAGCATTGACACTTATATAACAGAACACGTCTCCCAGGTTTACAAGGTACCAGGAACTGCCACTCTTTGCACTGAATCATTTAGGAAAGGCCTTCCATTTAGAAACCAACAAACTTAGGATTACAATAAATTTGCATTTTAAAGTTTCTTAATGACCCTTCTGGCAAGGAATGTTCTCTTGGAATTCTGTTCTTGAGTCTTCTAAGCGCACTTAGAAAGGAATGCTATGTGTAAGTCCCACTTCACGTTTTTGCTCAGCCATCTAAAATGCTTTCTTTTCTCAACTGCGCACTCATTCTCTTCTTCAGGCTCAACTACTGGTGAAGGCTTCCAAACTCCTTTCCCCTTCTGGATCCTCTATATAATGACTGTGGCCAGTGCTTCCTTCTTTGTCCCATCCTTGCTTTGCTTACGTGCCTTATATATTAAACTAGGGTGCATAAATCTTGAAATTAGAGGATATATTATTAGGTACTTCTTTTGTGTCCCCATAATTGAAGCAGATATATATATAACATAGAAGTAAAAATACACCATTACAGAGCACCGTTGATGATGCATGCAGCATATGCAAGAGTACTCAAGAACTTTATGCCAAGTTTCTCTTATGTTTTTGCAAAGAAACCACTCTTCTATTCACCAACTCCCCTTCTCCAGACCAAACTAATGCCAGGTTTTGATTAAGCAAACAATAACTAAGATATATTGTACAACACAACCTAGTGTGCCAGTATATAGTGATCTTACCACAAATTCAGTACTTATTTTTTAAAATGCAGGGCATCTGCACTGTGAAGAGAGTGGGAATGCACCTAGGAAGCAATAAATGGGGTCTGAGAAATTAATGATTAAAGTCTGGGAGAGCTCCATGATTTGGTGCAAATACTAACTACCACGACAGCAGAGGCACTTTAAGAGAAGTATTTCAGTATTGCAGAGAGGGGCTTAGGCTACCTGAGGCTGCCACAAACTTAAGGTGTAAAACAGCTGGCACTAGGAAGGCTGTAGAGTTGTGTAAAGTATCTGGAGTATGAACACAATTAAAGACAGAGTAAATTACTAACAAGCAAGAGGCTTTCGCTGTCTGTGTTTCTGAGGTACTGCTGGGTGGCATGTCATGAGCAACATACCTGAAGTCGGCGGTGGCTGCAAAGGATTCCATTTCTGTAATAGAGAAGACACAGAGGAAGCCCTCCCCGCTCCGGAAGTAGTTGTCTCTGATTGCAGCGTAGTCCTCCTGCCCAGCTGTATCCAAGATATCGATCTGCACTTCTTCTCCATCCAGCACGACCTTCTTCCTGTAGCTGTCTGCTTTGGTAGGCTCATAGTCCTCCACAAACTAGAAAACATGAAAGACACATTGATGTTTTCATTAACATTTTTACTTGTCAAAACTTACTTTTAAATCATTACAGGTTTCACATAAAGGCCAAAATAATACAGAGGTCCATGTGCTCTTTACTCAAGTTTCCCCAAAGAAAATGAAGTTTTCACTTTCATTATTAGTCAGCTTCCTTATTTGCAAAAGGAGGGGGCTCAACTATTACCTGAAGGCTATTTACAGCTTGAAAATTACGCCTTTTTTCTTTCCTAAAACGTTACACATGCAAAAAATATTATACACATTTTACCAAATTTACAAGAACTGCTTTCTATGTCAATCCAAATAGACAGTTTTGTGCCAGAACTGTGGAAATACCTTAAGGGTCAATATTAAGGTAAACAATGAAAGTATCATTAACTCTTTTCTTTCTTCAAGATGTCACTTCTATGGGAACCAAGTCAATAAAGTGATTTACACTACTCTGCAGAAAGTCAAATCTTGATTTTGAGATTTCTTCCCAGACTTCAGAATTTTAAAATAATACAATTAAGAAACTTTACATTCCCACTCTTTTCACCAATTCCACAAATCTGACATATCTTGAAGAACTTTCTGACATCACTGTTAGCATGTATACATGAACACACACACACACACACACACTCGTAGTTCTTGTACATACTTCTATTGTCTGATTTTTTCTTATTTATTTGCTTACTTTGTATGACCCACTACAAGAACTTAACCCCTAGAGCAGGGGCCTTGACTATGCTACTCATTATTGTATCTCCAAGGTCTACAACAGTGTCTACTACATGGTAGACACTCATAATTATTTTAAAAATGGACAGAGAATTTCTGTAACTGTAAAAATTACTCAACAGTGTACCATATTTATATGCTAACACTGTGCTTAACCATTCATCCAAAGTTGGGCATGGGACTATTTTTATTTTGGGCTTCCTTATTGTTAAGAAGGGGACTGATGTAAGGATTAATTTGAAAGAAGACTAGCTACTAAGTGAACAATATGGAAAATAGAATTGATGAATGAATCAGTAATCTCATCTATCACAGTCACTGACAAGTAGGACAGCTGGCAGATTTGAGGGCCTGGGTGTGTTGGAAGCGCACGGCACAGAAGAAGACTCAGCCGTGATAAAACCTGCAGGGGTTTTCCCCCCCGGAAGATTGGGTTTAACATTTAGTTATTTATTAAAGATCATTCTTCTTGGGCAAGGTGGGTAACGTCTCTGAGATTCTGTTTTCTTCTCTGTTAAATGTGGATACCACTACTTACTCCTGCAGGATTGTTATGAGTTACAGAGAACACTGTAACCATATAACCTGGCTACTGAGAGGCAAAACTGAGGGTAAATAAGACTGTCAATTCTTTTTTTCTGAGTAATAAGCGTTTCTTTATTTGCTGACTGCCATTACAAAAATTGATTACATTAGCAACAAAACTATCTGGAGTTGATGTCAGAAGCAGTTATTCCCCCTAAAGTGTTAAGTAAAACAGTGTACAATTCTTAATCATTAAGACTTGGTAGCAGCTCTCTAGGGAAAGAATATACTGCTGAATATCAGTTGAGACTTTAACTCAAGGATAATAGAAGTCTGACATAAACACATGCACATAAATCTGTAATGTGTCTAATAATTACAATTTGTAGTGAGTGACATGGCCTTCAATTGTTCAATGGTGAGCAAAGTGCTATGCCAAATACACCACAAAGAACTGACGTCTTCATTGAGGTTATTAGAGAACATGTTATGTATGTTAGCCCCATCCCAATTAGGTTCTATGTCCACCAGTTTTATTGCTTTAAAGTGGGAATCTACATTAAAAGACTACAAATAAAAAAAGCTAAAGTTAGGTTACTCAAAAAATAGGTAGCTTTCAGTTTTATTTTTAAAGCCTAAGGTTTTTAAGGATCTTGAGTTCTGAATTTGGTTTAAATAAATTTTATTGGTACATTTTAGATATACATAATGATCACATTCATCATAGGGAATTTGTACCTGTATATATCATGAATCTTTTCCCCCCACTCCCCTCCCCTCCCTTCAACCTCTCTTCCCCTTATTTACACAAACTTTGTTTCCATTTTTTTTCTTCTACTTGTCCCCCCCACCCCTTCCATGTTCCTCTTCCCATCTGAACATTTTCTTCCTATTTATCCATTCAACTGTTGATGGGCATTTGAGCTGTTTCCAAAATTTACCTATTACAAATTGTGATGCTATGAACATGGGTGTACATATATAGTGGTGGTATGATTCTTTTAATTCCAAGAAGGGGAATAGCTGGGTCAAATGGAACTTCTACTTCTAGTTCTTTGAGGTATCTCCACAATGATTTCCACAGTGGTTGCACCGGTCTGCACTTCCATCAACAGTGGAGAAGGGTTCCTTTTTCCCCACAGCCCCACCAGCATTTGTTATTGGTTGATTTCTTGATCTTAGCCATTCTTTTTGGAGTGAGATGGAATCTGTGTTGTTTTAATTTGCACTTCTTAAGTGAGCAGTGATGCTGAACATTTTTTCCTATATTTATTTGCCATTTGTACTTCTTCATCTGAGAAGTGTCTATTCATTTCAGATGCCCATTTTTGGATTGGTCTTTAAATTTGGAGGGGTCTGATTTTTTCTGAGTTCTTATTGTAGATGTTAGTCCTTTGTCTGAGGAACAGCTGGCAAAAATTTTTTCCCACTCTGTGGGCTATCTCTTCATGCTATTCGTGCTTTCTTTCTTTCCTTCTTTCCTTCCTTCCTTCCTTCCTTCCTTCCTTCCTTCCTTCCTTTTCTTTTCTCGGTACTGGGGACTGAACTCAGGACCTTGTGTTTGATAGGCAGGCGTGGTGCCACTGAGCTAAATTCCCGGCCCTGCTGGTGGTTTCTTTTACTGTGCAAAAGCTTTTTTAGTAAGATGAGATCCCAGATGTTGATTCTTTGTAATATTTCCTGTAGGATCAGAGTTTTGTTCATGAAGTCTTTGCCTATACCTATGTCTACTAGAGTTCTACCTATTCTACCTTCCAGCAGATATAGTGTTTCTGTTTTAATATTCAGATCTTCGATCCATTTTAATTTTAGTTTAGTGCATGGTGAAAAGTATGGGTCTAGTTTTAATCTTGGGAATGTGGAAAGCCAGTTTTCCCAACACCATTTATTAAAGAAGCTATCTTTTTTCCAGTGAAGGTGTTTGGCCCCTTTGTCAAAGATAAGGTGGCTGAGTGTGTTTGGAGTTGTTTAATTTGTAAAATCAAATTATGTACGGATGTCAGCTTAGAACTTCAAAATGGAAAAACATTACCAGTAGGATTCGAGGAATCCATCCCAAACAGTGCCAAACCTAAGCTGCAGAAGTGTCCTCTCAAAGCCTAAACTGTGATTCTCATCGTGAAGGTAGCACTTACCTCATCATACATGAACTGCAGGGTCAGGGCCGATTTGCCCACACCACCACTGCCCACCATGATGACTTTATGTAGGGCCAAAGAGTTCTGACCCTTGGGCTTATTTGTGGCCATCCTTTCTCACAGATTTTTCACCAGAGGCTTAAGGAGAATCTAAGAGGAATGAAAGAATAAATAATGATCAGTACATTCTTCTTCAGAATTCTAGCACAGGAGATATGGTGTCCTTAGGGTTCAGGACAGTTTTCACTCTGTGGTGATTGCAAACAGATGACAACTGAAGTATACTCATTGAGGGGAAGAATGCTTATCACAGAATGAGAATCGCTGGCAAGGAAACAAGCTGATGACTCAAGAGCATTTCTCTTATAATAGTTTCTGTGATGAGCTGCGACCAAATGGGAAAACTTCCCAGTGCAACCACAAGCTGACAATAATGGGGGATTGCTGCAGTGGAATATATTCATATGGATTATGAAAACAGGCTTAAGGATCACTTTATTCAAATTATCCCATGCCGGCAATATTTCGAGACACTCTTTCTAATTTCAGTACAAAACAAATGACCAAACACCATGCCTTATGCTAAGGTCCTCATTGAAAGGCTTGCCATATTATAAAAGAAGAAACTTCATCCCAACGACTTAGTAACAGAATTTGAAACAGAATCCAACTCTGTACACCACAATTAAGTATTACCAGAACATCTTTGTGTCTTGGGTGTATAGCCATCTAACTTAAAATACTTGGATTGAATTAAACATGCATTTAATTTTTTTCCTTTATTGTATGGGGATTGAACCCAAGGCCTTTGCACTGAGCTGCAATTCCAGCCCTTCTTTATTTCCAGACAGGGTCTTGTTATGTTGTTTTCTGTCTCAGCCTCCCAGAGTCTGAGATTTGAATAGAACCCAAATTCTATTTCAGCCAAATCCAAACCTGTGATGAGGACCAGGTTCCTACTGAAGCAAAAGTAGTTGGGCACTAAAGACACCCAGTTACCTGGTCCTGGTACCAGCCTTAGAAAAATAAAGGCTGTGAGGTCACAACGAACGCTCTGTGTGTAGGGGGACTTTTTGCCACGTACCTTTCTTCTGGGCATCCCTCTGACACAGCTTCCTAAGCTGCAACTCAGGACCATGCCCCATCCTGCTTCCCCCCAAGCTGTGCCCACCTCTCCCCGCACAGCTACATCACACCGGTGCAGGGCTCCTGTTCCTTAGATCTCTTCTCTGCCTCTCGGCCTTTGCCACGCAGTTTCCTCTCCAGCATATTCTTATTCCATCTGGCCGAGTCGTCTCAGTTTTTGGGTCTTAGTCTTACCAAACATGTTTAATGTAAATTAGACTTGCTCCTGTCCTGGTTCTCAGAGAACATCTGATACTTTTAGTTCATAGCCTTTTCACAGTCTGAAATTGCTTGAGCGTGTAATTGTTCAACTTGGGGGTTCTCTAGTACAGTTTACCAGGAGTAGTGTGGGTGCTGAGGCCATGTCTACCTGGTTTGCCCTATGCCTGAGTTAACTGACATGGCTTGGTGAAACAGCCCATCAGTTCTCATGTATTGAATGAAAAACAAATGCTTGCAGCCAGACTCAACCCTGGGGAATGCTACACCTAATGGGTGTAAAACAACTACCGGAGATCAGCCGTGAGGGGGAGCCAGGACAGTCTGTAAGGATCTGTACCAAGGGGGCACTAGAGCGCTGGGCACTAGAGCGCTGGGCACTGCTTTAGACCTTGCCCAGAAATCACGCCCACTGGCCGATCTGCCCAACACGAAACAGTTTTCAAACAAAACAAAAACAAGCCACACCCTGCCCCCAATTTAACACCAGGAACATGTTAACCATACTTCCTTTGAGAGTGCCTGGACTCTGTATTTAGCCTGAGATCACATCACATATGCAATTTTTTCATGCTGCTCTTACTAAATCATAAGGATTTTAGTAGAAGCAGCTGGAAATATGAAGGGCAAGACAAAAAAATCTGTACTTACGGGCTTAAGAGTTCAACTCAACAAACAAGGACTGGTCCCCTCTTGCCTGGGTACCAACTACAGTAGACTTCAGAAAACTAAAAATCTGCCAGGGATTTAGCTCAGCAGGACAGCGCCTGCCTGGCAAGCGTGAGGCCCTGAGTTCGATTCCCGGTACCAAAAAAAAAAAAATCTGGACAATACTAAGTCCAAGCCAGTTTATGGAATGTGCTGTTGTTGGTGTTCCTAAAAAATAAATACTAAGTACCAGATGATCTCAGGGTGTTACCACATCAATTAATATACTAAGAGGTGTGTGTGTGTGTGCGCGCGCGTGTGTACATGTGTTTTAAAGCAAATATTTAGTAGTTACACTAAATTGGTTAAAACACTTTCCCTTCTAGAATAGTTTAAAAAAGAGATTTGCAAGGACATTTTTCCAATTGTGGGCATTCTTAATAACTATGAGTGGCACATTGCAGACTTAAATTTAAGAGGCTACCTAGGAAAAGACACTCCTACCAAAGAATATGCTTCACCCACCATTAAATAAACTTGGCACTCCCCAACTTAGCCTCTTACCCTGGCATGCTAGTCAGCTTTCTGTCACTGTGACAAAATACCCATGAAAATGCTTAAAAGGACAAAAGGTAATTCTGGCTCATGGTTTCAGAGGTTTGCGCCCATGGTCCCTTTGGGCCTTATCAGGACATCATAGGACAACATGGATAGCATGGTAGAGCAAAGCTGCCTGCCTCATGATGGCTGGGAAGTGGAGAGAGAGCAAGGCAGGGTTGGGGTCCCCATAATCTCTCCAAGAGCACACACCCAATGACCTAACTTCTTTTCACGAGGTCCCACCTCCTAAAGGTTCCACCACCTCTCAAGAGCACCACAGGCCAATACTTTGGGAGACATTTAAGACCTGAACTGTAATACCTGGTCTAGATGCTTTGAATGGTAAACAGCCAATGGTTCTGACTAGCAGAATGTAAGACATACACAGAAATAAAATCCCAATGGTACTAAGTGCAATGAAAACCCAAGAGGGTAGAGAGATTATTACAATTTACAGCTAGATGTCTCCCTAAAGCCTTATATGCTCATAGGTGGGGCTTTGGGAGGTAATTGGATCACGAGGACATTATGCACATCAGTGAATTAGTCCACAGATGAGTTTATAGCTAAATGTGTTGTTGGAAGCCTGGTTGGAGGAGGCGAGTGACCCCGGACTGGAAGGGTATGGCTCACACCCACCCACCCACCTTGCTCCCATTCTCTGTTCTTGCTGCCATGCCAGGAGCTCTTTCTCCTCAGCCATGCTGCCCTGCCCTGGAACCAGCCAAGTATGGACTGAAATCTCCACAAACTCTAAGCCAAAATCAGCCTTTCCTCCTTGCAGCTGTGGGTATTGTGTATTGTGCCTCAGTGATGACAAAACACAACTAAGACAAGGATAAAGAGCGGAGGGACAGTCGAGGGTGACTCCTCTGCAGAGGTGGTATTTTAGAGCCAGGACCTGAATGTTATGAAGGAAGCAGGCAGCTCTGGGGACAGAGCATTGTGGACACAGTGAATAACAAGCACAAAGATGCTAGGATGAGAGAGCTGGCACTTTCTGGGGATGAGAAGCACAGAGCAGAAGAAGCCTGGTGAGTGACAGGCGAGGTGGGGCTGAAAGGGAGATGGAGGCTAAATGACAAAAATCCTTCAGGGCCACTGGAAGGTGTTACAACTGCAATGGGAAGACCCTGGAGCATTTTAAGCAGGAAAGTGCCACAATTTCACGTATGTTTTTAAAAAGATCATGCTGGCTGGTGTGTGGGAAGAGACAGCAGAAAAGCAAGAGTTGAAAGCACAAGGCTGTGCCAGTGGTCCATGCTTGAGAGGACAGAGGCCTGGGCTACTGTGGCAGTAGCAGAAATCATACTAGTTCCACCACTGCAAGCAGTAGTGATATAAGTACTATCTCTAACTGAGACAAGAAAAATAAACAACACTGCCCACGTACTAAGCACGAGATCTTGTTTTGAGCATTCGGTGCCCATGAACTCAGCTGAGTACCATATTTCATATTTCATACAGTAACAATCCTAGGAGGTGCAGACTATTTTAACTTCACTTAACTTATGAGGAATGTGGGTCACAGAAGCCAACTTGCTCAAGGCTGGGCCAGGATTTAAAGTGAAGCACCCTTACCACTATGCCACCCGTGATGTATTCTGGAGAAACAATTGGCTGGACTTGTTGACTGGATGAGGGAAAACAAGAGCAACTTGCAAGCTCTTGGCCCAACTAGCTGAATGTGTGACAGTGCCACCAACTCAGGTGGAAGATTCGGAAAGGAAGGAACAGGTCTGGGAAAGAAATCCCAAAGCTGTGCTTGTGTATGAGCCATCTAACTGGAGCTGGTGATGAGGAATTTCAATGTTATAGTCTGGGTTCAGGGGTGAGTGGAGAGATGGAAACAAAAACATAAATGTCAGTTTGCAGATGGTATTTAAAGTCACAAAATGGAACAAGAGATAAGATGGCGATGGATGGGAGAGGGCAGCAGGGGACAGTCCTAAGACAACGTGGCAGGCTGGTTAGCAGGAGGAAGTGCTGTGACTGCACCATCCACTGAAGCCAGCCAGCTCAAACCTTGCTGAGACTGCGACTAGATACAGTGGGGTGAGAGACACAGAGAACTCATGACTGGATCCTGCAGGATGGAGACTCTTGGGAACAGTCATCTCACCGGTGGAGTAAGAATGGCTGGGATGGTGCAGAACGGAGTTTTACTCTGAAGATGAACTCGAGAAATGGGGCCATGCTGGAAGGTGTTTCAGGAACAAGGTTTGTGGTTTGGCTGCTTTTAAATATTAGTAATCATTGTACGCTAATCCTCCAAAAAGGGTAAAAATTTAATGATGCAGAAGGGAAGATGATTCCAGAAGCTAGGTCTTCAAGTGGACCAGAGAAAGTGACAGAAACAGGGATATCTCCTGTGTAATGGGGGGTGAGGCAAGAAGAACAAGGTATAGCTGCAGGCCACAGGGGGATCTGGTGTTTCTTTCTTTAACTGCAACTTTACTTCTTCAATGAAATATGAGCACACGGATAATCCAGTGAGGGAGTGAGAATTCAGAAGCAAGTTTGTCTAGATCAATGGGAGAGAAC
Source organism: Heterocephalus glaber (assembly GCF_053883595.1). NCBI lineage: Eukaryota > Metazoa > Chordata > Mammalia > Rodentia > Bathyergidae > Heterocephalus > Heterocephalus glaber. Next base: position 28,793,158 of record NW_028258381.1, read on the forward strand.
ATACAGAAACTGATTTAAATACATACTAAATAGTACAGAGTGTAACAAGGTGGTATTGTAAATGGGGAGGGGAAGAATGGAGAATAATTCAATAACTGGTATTAGGTAAGTCATGTTGGATCGATTCTCGCACCAACAGAAAGTCTAAGTAAATCAAAGATTTAAGTGATAAAATGAAATCACAAAGGAACAAAAAAACTAAAAATTTATTTTATAATCTTTATGTAGAAAAGGCTAAAGTGTTATATAAAACCCAAGTTATAAAGTAAGTTTGATAAATTTTACTATTCAAGTTTCTATATTGTCTATAAGCAAAGTGAAAGGTGAAACTGGGGAAATATTTGCAACTCATTTCATAGATAAAAAGACAATTTCCTCATGTAAGAAGGGTACAGTAAAAGCATCTGTAGGAAATGAGGTGTAAAATATGAATAGTTACAGAAAAGGATATATGAATTGTTTTAAATATGCTCAACCTCACTGATAAAGAGAAATATAAGTAAAACTATATTGGGACACTACTGTGTTACCCAACAGGTTGAAAATGTTTGCAAATCGTGGCTCTGTTGGGCTGTTCACATATGGCCTGTGAATTAAGAATGAATGATTTCTATGTTTTTGAAGGGCTGCAAACAAAACAAACCCAAGAATAGGGAACAGAGAAGATATGCAGCCTGCAAGCCTGAACTGAAAAGGCTCGTCTACCTGTGGTGTAGAGAAATAGGCATATTCAATCATTGCTGGTGAAGGATAAATCTGACACATGGAATGATATGCAACCAAAAAGCAATGAGCGAGCTTGTTATAAAGTGCTGATAGAGAAGGAAAGGAGCTCAAGTGTTGTTAAATGAAAAACAAAACTAGGGCCGGGGATTTAGCTCAGCGGTTCCATTGCCTACCTCGCAAGCGCAAGGTCCCGAGTTCGATCTCTGGTACCAAAAAAAAAAAAAAGGAAAGAAAAGGAATAACATATAGAATACATTGTTCTGCATCTTGTTTTGTTTTCTTCTACATCAATTTTTTCTTTCTTTTTTGGTACCAGCGATAAAACTCGGGACCTTGCGCTTGCGAGGCAGGCGGCGGAACCACTGAGCTAAATCCCCGGCCCTGTATTCCATATGTTATGAACTGCTTAAAAGAATAAAAAGGATTGTTTAGGATTTGATTATATATTTGGAAGGATGTAAAAACCCTCTAATAAGAGGATTACTATAAGAATGGAAACCATTCTATATTACTAATATGCATTAATAAAACAAAAAGAATGGAAATCGTATCACCAGTGGACAAGGGAGGGGAGCAACGGTTGACTGTATAACATTTTGTGTATTTTTGATTTTTGTACCATGTGAACATATAGCTTATTTTTAAAATAAAATTTAAAATAGTCATGAAATAAATTTTATTTATTGCATTCACTTGGCACAAGCACAATTAACTATCTTCTTGGCACCTTATATAAACTAAAGTGGAGGACTTAATTGAATTTTAATTAAAATATCATTTATCCACATGTGCATGCATCTGTATTTTTTCTTTTTCAAAGAGATGGGGATCTATAGGCTTCAAATTGGTTGTTTCTTCAAACATTTTCCAACTCGCACTATGCAACTTCTCTCTCTCTCTCTCTCTCTCTGGTCTTGCTATGTAGTTCCAGCTGGGCTTGAAGTCATTGTGCAGCCCAGGCTGGCCTTGACCTCATGGCAATCCTCCTGCCTCAGCCTCCTGAGTGCTGGGTTACAGGCATGTGCCACTACGCCTGTGCTGTTCAAACTTTTAAAATGCTATCTTCAAATAATAACATAGGACTTACTTTGGATTTGGGTGGGCTTCAAGTTTGCAACTTCATTGGTTTACTCTGTTCATCCAGAAACTAGACACCTATATCATGCTCACAAGGTTCATTTTCAGTATAAGCTCCCTGAAGTATTTTTCTTCTTTCCTCCCTCTTCCCCACCAGTCCCCCTCTACATATATACAGAGTGCCTCCCTTACTCTGCAAGGCACTGGTCTAGGTGCTGAGGATAAGGAGCTGAATTCCACAGTCCGTGCCCTCCTGCATCTGTTAACAAACAGCACACTGTACAGAAATAGTTTCCTGTTGCCACTGTAAAAAATGAGCACAAAAGCCATGGCTTAAAACAACACAAATGGGGCTGGGGATTTAGCTCAGTGGTTCTGGCGCCTGCCTTGCAAGCCCAAGGTCCTGAGTTTGATCCCAGGTACCAAAAAAAACACCCCAAAACAAAACACAAATGCATTCACTTACAGTTCTGGATGCCAGAAGTCCAAAATGAGTCTGAGAGAGGTCTAAAATCAAAGCGTCAGCAGGGCTGGTCCCTTCTGGGGACTCCAGGGCAGAATGTGTTCCTTGCCCATTTCACTTCTAGAAACTTCAGGATTCCTTCCATGGCCTGGCCCCACCACTACAATCTGTGCTTCTGTGGGCCTCCTCTCCTCTCCAGTGCAGTCAGGCTTCAATCCGTCTCCCCTTGTGACATATTTAGGGCTCACCCAAGTCCAGAATAATGTCCCCAACTCAAAAATTCTCATCACATCTGCAAAATCCCCTTTAGCCACATGACGCAGTATTCATAGGTTTCAAGGTTAGGACGTGGGCTTTTTGCGGGGCCCATCCCCACTTCCCCCTTTCAGCAGTATGGGGGAGTGATCCCAGAGCCTTTGCATTGAGCTACATCTCCATACCTTTTCTTACTGTTTAGAGACAAGGTCTTCTAAGTCACTAAGTTGTGCAGGTAGGGATCAAACTTGCAATCCTCCTTCCTCGACCTCCCAGAGTGCGGGGATCACCAGCATTGTGCCACACTATGCCTGGTTTGTAGGGCCATTATTCAATTTATCATACACAGGAAATGCGTCAAGGAATCTATCATACAAGGAAGTGAGAATTGTGGCCTAAAGCTCACAATTCTCCAATCTAAACTCCAAGATCTCTTTTCAAAACTTTTAAGAAAATTTCCAATACTTACTAAGGAATAATCTACCAAGTAAGACACCAAACCCTTCCCATGTACCAAAACAAAAATCCCAATGATCTTTATATTTCTAGACTTCATTATTATCATCTTCAGACTTCTGTAATAAAGAAATTCATCATCAGGCTGTAGTCTAACAAAAACATTGCTAGTAAAAGTTGTGAGCGATTCCTTGCTAATAAAAAAATTAAAGCATTTCCCTCTCCTCCGATTTGAACAGTACTTTAAATGCTTATGATTACTAAAGTTCAGTACTATTAAATCATTATAAATCATTATAAATCACAAGTAGAGGCCAAATTAGTGAAGCTCTCTCAAAATGAAAAGAATTTCATATAAACTCACAATACTTCTTATCTGCATTAAAAATATCTGTTCAAAAAAATTATATAAACTGAGCAATTTAGATTTAGAATATACTCCATCAAGAAAATGATACATAATTCTATTTTGAAAGAGCTTCAAAACTATTTAGATTACCAAACCCAGATAAGAATCACAAATGTATTTTCTCCACCCTTTAAAGAACAGATACTGTTAATACTATTTAACATTCCAAAGCATAAAGCTTCCAAGTTCCTTTTAGAGAGCTCATCTAACACAAAGCCCTAACCAAGACATAATAAAGGAAAAGTAGACTGATCTATCATTTGAATATGGAGCAGAAATTCTAAATAAAAATGTTAACAAGTAGAGTCCAGGCCATTAAGAGAATAAACCAAAACGACCAGGCAGGATTCAGTCACAAATGAGGGAATAGCTAAACATTTTAGGGAGTCAAAATAGTTCTTAATATTAATAGATGAGAAAAATCATGATTCTTTCTACAGGTGGAGCCAAGATATTTGTTAAAATTCCAAGCTCAATCCTTCTAAGTGTCCTTTACTACAGCAGAAACAGATGGTGTTCATGTAATACACACAGAAACTGGCTATCTGGAAACCAAAATCATAAAAATAAATCATGTTTAATGATAATATAAAAGCACTTCCACTAACGCCAGGAATAAGAGTGCCCACTATCATCACTCATAAACCATTATAAACAAAAGACTTCAAAAGGCAAAATAATATAAAATTTCTTTTCAAATAGTAAGTTAGAACATATAATGGAAAGAGACTCAGTTTACAAACTTAAACAGTACTAACAGAGAATCCATAACTAAGAATAAAATTAACACATTCTGTATTATATATGTGATACATAAAATAATCATATTTAGCTAACATAAAGGGTGACCTGATCAAATGAAGAGAAATTTTGTTCTTGGGACAAGAAGAGCCTATATTAGTAAAGGCACAAAATCCTGATAATAAAAAGGCTTGAATTTTGACATTTAAAAATTAAAAATTTCTTCACAATAAACAAAAAATGCCATTGAGTCAAAAGAGCAAAGGCCCTAACTTGGGAGTTACCTGGTTTGTGGAAGTTTTCTTTACCCTAAAATCTGGAAAGGTAATTTCTGATGCTGAAAATTGGCTTGAGTTCTGAGAAGTGTACAGTCACGTAACCACCAGCACAACCAGGACACAGACCCCTGCATCACCCCAAAGTGTCCTCTGGCCCCTACACAGCCAGTTTCCTCCACCCCTCTGGCAGCCACTGACTTTAGCTCCTAGGGCTGTACCTTTTCCAGAATATCATCATACCACAGCAACGGACTGTGAGGGAAGTAGCCTTTTATGCCTGATTTCTTTCACTTAGACGAGGCTTTCTGGATACCTCTGTATGCATGCATCTTTTTTCTTTTCTTACTGCTGACACTATTCCATTTTCTAGGAGTACCATGGCTTACTTAGGCTGTTTGCATTTTTAAAGTTTTATGAGTAAGGCACCAATAAACATTCATGTGTATATATATATATACATATATACACACATATATATATATACATATATATACACATATATATACACACACACACACACATATATATATATATATACACACACACATACACACACATGCTTTTCATTTATCTTGGGTGAGGAACTAGGAGTAGGACTGCTAGGCTATATAACAAGAGTACATCAAAATGTTTTCCACAGTGGCTGTGCCTTTTTTCCCCTCTACATTTTCTAATTAAACTGGCACAACAGAATACTACAGCATTTTTTTGGGTACACACTTGAAAGTATTTTTGTTGCTGTTTGCAGAGCTGGAAATCAAATCAAACCCAGGACCTCAGCATGCTAATCACGTGCTCTACCATTGAGCTATGTGCCTAGGCCCAGGAAGACATTTTTAAAACTAGCATTTTCTAAACTTCCAGGTACCTTTCTACCCCTATTATATATTTTCTATAAAACATGCAAATCGATCAATTAAAATACAAAAAGAAAATGTTTCTATAGTAACCATAGATAATGTTTCTACAGTATCATTGGAGCTCACAGTTAAGGCTGTATATAATTGGAATTCTGAAATGAATCAGAGCTATGACTTGACAAAAATGGGTATTGATTTAGGAGTTCCTGTTTTCAATCCCATTTCTTCTTCTGACGGTTTGATTCTGAACAAATAACAATTTCTCTAAGATCATTTTGATCCATAAAATAAAGGAAGTAGGCTAGACCAGCACTGTGCATAAAACTCTCTGAAGCGATGGGAACATTCTCTGCTTTGTGCAGTATGGCAGTCACTGGCCACATGTAGTGACTGAACACTTGAAATGTGGCTGGTGTGATGAAGCGACTAAATTTTAACTTTTATTTAATACTACTTTTTAAATAGCGACATGTGACTGAAAACTACCATATAAGATAGCTCTGTGTCTAGACTCACTTTTAACGCATTCTCTCAGCAAACATCAGAGTGCCTACAATCTCTTAAGCATCAGAGGGGTGGGAAAAGTGCATTATTAATGTCTTTGTCTTCAAGGAGTTAATATGGAGAAAACCTATGCTTCAGTGATGATATCACAGAGGGCAATAACTAGAAGGCACATCATCTCTAAGGTCCTCTCCAGTTCTAAAATTATATGAATGAAATTCAACAAGTACTTACTTACTGAACAGCTATTCTCTGTCCAGCTTTTTATTGGCTCCATTTCTTAATAAACCATTATCACCCAGAGCAAGTAGCTAACAAGTACTACCAGGACTCTCATTTTGTTCACTGACTAATTCACTCAATATTTAGAGTTCTTTGTGTTTTAACATACTGTGTGTGTGTGTGTGTGTGTATATATATATATATATATATATTTGATTTTTTTATATATATATTTTTCATACTGTACATTCTAAATGACTTAGTGATTGTACATATTTATAGGGGTATCACGTGATATTTCAGTACACACATACATGCAACGTGTAATGATCAGATCAGGGAAGTAGTCTATCACCTCAGATATTTATCATTTCTTGGTGCTGGTAACACCTAAAATCTCTACTAGCTATAATGCTGTACCTCTCTGCATTTCCACCAACAATGTATGGGGGTTTCCAGCTGCTGTACACCCTGGTACTGTCCTAATCTTTCAATTTGAGACAGTCTAATGGATTGTATATTGGTATTTCATTGTGGTTTTAATTTTCATTTTCCTAATGACTCATCATGAACATTTTTCCTTACCAAGAGAGTACAGGTCTTTGGTGTTCAAATTTTCTGCTCATGTTAAGCACAAAAAAATTAATGTCTTTTTGGTGAGTTGTAAGGGTTCTTTATATTCTGGAATCAAATCCTTTATCAGAAATGTATACTGAAAATGTTTTTCCCCAGTCTGTAGTTTATCTTTTCATTTTCTTAACATGTTTTTTAAAGAGTAGAAGCTTTTAATTTTGATGATGCCTAAATTTATCAGTTTTTTCTTTATGTAAATTTCATGTTTTCCCCAAAACTTGACAAATCTTAGCTGACAAAGATGCTACATTTTGAAAATTTATAAATAAAATTTTATTATTTTGTCATTAATTGTTAAGGACAAGATAGAAGGAAGGCCAAGGCAGAAAATAACATTAATAATAAGTGATACCCTAAATATTTACGAGTTCTTCCTCCATTTAAAAATATGTGGTTGTTTCAGTTTTGAAATACAACAACTTAATAATTTCCAATTATCCAATCTGAATAAAAAGAACACAAAATTATAACAAAGACTGAACTAAGGAAATTGTCCTAAGGGTACAGCAGTTGAAAACATCTTAAAGATGGCTTCACATTTTGTATTATTTGGAAAATAAATTTATATTACTTGCCCAAAATGTTGTCAAAAATCAAAGTATGGATTCTTAAAACCAGAAAGCTTCAAATTACTTTCCTGTTTGTAACAGTAAGGTTAAGATGAATAAAATAGCATATGTAAGATATCTAATACATATAAGTATGTGATAAAGGGTATCTTTGACATTCAGGCATCTTTTTAGAAGACCTTGTCTTTTTATGCAATATGTTCAGCCCTGGTCAGTTTAAAATTGTCACCAGTAGCACTAGGGAAAGGTTCTTTCCATAGGTAAAGGAACAAAGAGCTTCCTGAATGCATGAGGAAGTGATGTCTAAGCTGAGACTTCAAAGACAAACCATCAGCAAGCCAACTGAAGCAGGGAGCCACGGTGAGAAATGAAGCTACTGTATGAAGTAAAATGGCTTGGCACAGAACTTTATAAGCCAGGCATTTAGATCTGTATCCTTAGGAAAATAGAGAACACCAAGTGTTCTGGTGTTCAGACTCCCGAGGCAAGAAACAGGCAGAGGCTTACGGAGTGACAATGACTCTAGACTAGGGAGGAGGGAGGCAGAGCTCACTGTTATTGCTAATAACATCTTTGATTAAAGAGAAGAAACATCTTTCTAGCTATTAGCATTTTATGAGTTGTTCACATTCATTACTCAGCAGCAACAGTATCTCCTGTGTCATATTTTATATAACCTCATGCCACCATTGGCTAGGTTTTCTTTCTTCCTGCTCTCCCAGTTCACTGTCATTGGGTAGATCTGCTCCCCACAACAGATCATGAAGAGACTGGATATGAAGTTCACATGGTATTTAACGAACAGGCATGCTTCGTTTTAAAGACAAAAGGCAATGAACCAATGAGCAAGTTGACAGGTTGATGCCTTCAAATATCAGAATGAGAAGCATTTACTCTGAGTTGTTGATGCTCTTATTAGAACTCAGTTCCTAGGCTATGAGTTCAAAAAGAAAATTTGTTTTTGGAAGCAGATTTTCAATGTTAGCATGGGAACCAATGCTGTCGCATGGGTTGCTCTGTACGGGTTGTGTGTGTGGTCAGGCTATTCAGTTAAGCTTTTCACGTGTGCTCCTTTAATCAATCCCATGTCCTATCACCTCTTCTGCTGCTGACACATGCTTAAAGCCTCTTTGGGACTCTCAGGAAGCACATTTTCCATGCAGCCCTCCCTCTGGGTAGGCTGAGGGATTCCTCCACCCTGCTTCACCCTTAACACCATCTGTTCTGTCTTCTAGAACCTGGAAAGGCTCTGCTTTGCTGATGGTCACTCCATCTGCTCCCATTCTCAGTGCTGTTACGGATTTACAAATTTCTGTCTGTAAATTCTTTTTTCTGTCATTTCACAGGGAGGTAGGGATAAGAGGAGACAGACGCTTGAGTTGAGTTCATTGGCTTTCACCACAAAATCTGAGTTCAAATCCTGACTGACTTAATTTGGAACCCCCAAATATTTTAGATTTAGAATATGGAAGATCTCAAAGACATTAAAATTAGCCTGCATTTTGAAGAATATTATTATTCAATACCAACTTTAAGAATAAGTCAGTTTCCTTACTGACTTAATATGGATGATGTGGATGGCCTAAAGATCATAAAGAGCAGAGTTTAAGACTGGGTACTATCTGCCATAAAGAGGAGCTGGAATGAGGGCGATGGGAGAGACAGAAGAGGAGAGCCCATGCTCGTCACTTTCCAGGAAAGGGGTGAAATGATATTTTACCCCCAAACATAGTTTTCTCACAACACTGGAGCAAACTGGCAAACACTCAAATTTATATGAGGACATGGTGATCAATCAAGGCTTCCAAAATGACCCATCAGAATTATTTTTATAAACTAGGAATTTAAAACCAAGACATCTCTACAGACACAAAGATGCCCTTTGTGCCAATTAACCTTTACTAATGCCCTTCTACAGATCACCTGCTAGACTGTTCCTCTGCATAACTGTGACTGAAAAACCCATTAATTCCTTTTACATAATATGAGGGAAGAGAAAAAGGAGGGGAGAGGAGGAATATAAAGTAGTAAACTTAATTCTGACTTGCTACGCATAGCACCACGTATCCACTCAGTCAAGGGAACATGTTGGTGAGCACTGTAGGATGCTTACTGGAAAGTGGGCGTGGTGGTGCACACCTATGCAGTAATCCCAACCACTCAGGAGGCTGAGGCAGAAGGGCTGCCAAGTGTGCGAGGTCAGACTGGGCAACTTAGCAAGACCCTGTCTCAGATAAAAAGGGCTGAGGATGTAGCTCAGTGCAGAGGACCACGTGTGAGGTCATGGAGTCAGTTTTTAAAAAGCGCTTACTGTATACATACGGCGTTGAAAATGTCACTTTACTCCCGATTTACTGCAGGCTCCTCTCCAAGGGATACATTGAGTGCTGCCGCATTCCTCACCTCACCATTTGTACTGATCACCCACTATCTGCAGGGCCTGAGCTCCTTCTCACAACACTTTTTCATGATTTTTAAAAAGTAACATATGCTCAGCTTATACAGCTTGGAGAGTAAAGAGATGAGGGGCAATGTCACTTCTGTGGACCTATGGCCCGTATTAATCTTTTACATTTTTATCTTTTTTTAAGGACCATCTTTTACAAAATATTCAACAATTGCATGGTTCAGGAAACTGGTAGGAAAATTCCAAGGAAAGCAGGAAAAAGAAAAAAAGATTAAAAAATCAAAATATCCGAGTATGACAATAACCGTTGGAAAAGCATTTCCATTTATTGAGCACTTGGTTCTGTGTCAGACATTTTTTTCAACTATTTAATTATCTTTCAAACTCTCAAAACAACTTTGCATCTATTACCCACATTTTCTAGGTAAGAAGATTAAGCCAGAGAGAGCTTTAAAACATGTGCCCAAGGGGCTGTGCCTCAGTGCAGAGCACTTGCCTGGTTTGCGCCAGGCCCTGGGTTCCATCCTCAGCACTAAACAGAGGCAGACAAAACAAAAGCCATGTGCCTGTCACACTGCTGAGATAAAACAACAGCACTCTCGAACCCTAAAAAACAGCCCTAAATGTTTACCATTTCTAAACCTCTCACTAAGGCTACGGAAGAATAATTGCTAAGAACTGACCTTACACAAGGTCTGGGACCCAGTTTTAGAGGCAATTTCTTTTAAATATAAAAAGATAATTTGCAAGGATAGCTGAGAAAAGCTACCCAAAGCATTTTATAAATCAGTGCTCTCAAACTAGCAATGGTCACACCAAAAACAATTAAATCTCATTTATGAATATAGAAATTTCATGAAAACACCAACATCTGGTTTTTACTTCTCAGTATTCTTTACAGTTTCGTGTTTTAGTCCAGAAATGAAATAGCTTAATATTAGGAATGCTATGAAATAGTAGCTGGGCATGGTGGCGCATACCTGTGATTCCAGCACTCAGGAAGCTGAGGCAGGAGGATCATCATGAGTTTGAGGCCAGGCTGGGCTACAGAGAGTTCAAGGCCAGCCTTAACTACATAGTGACACCCTGTCTCAAAAACCAAACAAACAAAACAAAAGAAAATGCTATAAAACACAATCACATGAAAACTCAGATGATTATGGAGTGCAAAAGAAAAGGCATTAGATAAAATTCAGTATTTCTTCCTGATAACAATTCTTCTGAGTTAACCACTAGCAGCTGCCCCGTAAGTGTATGACTATATTTCCAATGAAATGCTTCATAAATCTGGAGGCCATTTTTGTACAGGAACCATACCAGACCTCAGTGTATTTACACCACTAAAGCAAGCATACTTCATTTTTAAGGAATGCCGCCAGTTAGGGAGAACGTGACAGAGACAGGTAGGAGTGTCCGGTCTGAGTTTTAGTACAGCACTCTTTTGTGTGGCTGCCAACAAACTAAGAAAAAGTTTCTAATTTGGGGTTTATCCAGAGCCTCCTTGCTCTGAGATTCTACAGCACAGGCTAATAAAAAAAGCAGATTACACATATTAACACAAACGAATGGAGTCAGCTGTTGTACAAAGAAATTCCCCCCATTTTCTCTGGGCCACATCAAAATTTTGAATCCTGTGGGTGAACTGCGTTGTGAATCATTAAGGTAAGTTAATAATGAACCATGGCCTGCTTAGTACTCTTAATCAATCCCCTTTCCCAAGAAAAGGCAGAAGTGTGGGCAGGGGATTTAGCTCAGTGGTGCCACCACTTGCCTTGCAAGCACAAGGTCCCGAGTTCAATCTCTGAAACAAAAAAAAAGGAAAAGAAAAGGCAAAAGTCTATTTGGAATGGGCAAAATCCTAGAGTTAAGTTATATGAAAGACAACATGAAGTTGCAAGTGAGGAAAACAAAAAAGATTCAGAAATATCCTGAAAATTACAAAAACATCTTATAGCACCTAGATTTTTCTCCCTAAGATTGAGGACTAATAAATCTTAAAATTTAAAATGATCAGAACTGATAAAGTCATAAAACTAAAGTTTCAGTGTGTCACTAATTATACCCAAAACAAACTGGTCTATATAAATAATGATTCCATTAAAAGAGAAACTGCCTGAAGGGCAGGTGCTCTCAAAGGCGTTTTTAACCAGGAGTATGAATCAGAACCATCTGGGGACCTTTTTCTTCCAAAATGCATTTACCCAGAACCCATTCATGGGAATTCTGGTTCACGGGCCTGGGATGAAAATGGTGCAATACACTTTATTATTATAAATAATAAAACAGGTCCTTTTAGTTCACATCTCAGGTTAAGAACCATCACTCTAAACTGGATGAGGTGGCGCACACCTATAATCCCAGTACTTGGGAGGCTGAGGCAGGAGGATTTCCTAGTGTTCGAGGCCAGCCTGGCCTACAGAGTGACTTCAAGGCCAGCCTGGACTATGTAGCTGGGCTCTGTCTCAAAACAAAACTCCCCAAAAGAACCATCACTGCAGAGTGGGGTAGTGCACACGCTTAACATGTACAATCCCCAACATCAAACAAAACCAAACCCCCCAAATCATCACTGTATAAAGTTAAACCATATGAAATTGCCAATGTGAGTCTTTTTTACTACATACAAAAATCCAGCAATTTCCTATGGTTCATCTAACAGAAAGTTGGGAGGGAATAAGATTAGTTAACATTTATTGAACATACTATAGTTGTCCCTTGGTATCTGTAAGAAACTGGTTTCAGGATCCCTGTGGACACCAAAATCTGAGGGTGCTCAAGTCTCTTCTACAACTTATGTACACTCTCCGGTATACTTCAGGTCACTTCTTATACCTAACACAATGTAAATGCTATGTAAATAGTTGTTATGCTGTACTTTTTCATGACAACTCACAAGAAGGTCAACATGTTGAGTACAGGTGCATTGTGTTTTCAAATATTTTTGATCCGTGATTGCTTGAGCCCAAGGATGTGGAACCCGTAGATATGCAGGGCCAACTGTATTTTGTACAAGGTACTTGTTTATTTTGTTTTGGGTACCAGGGATTGAACTTGGGACCTCGCGCTTTTGAGGCAGGCACCGGAACCACTGAGCTAAATTCCTGGCCCATAAGGTTTGTTTGTATTTGCTGACAGTTCTGCTAACACTAGGCAAGAGGTGGGCAAAAACATAGCTAGGCTTTGTATGGAGAGGTGAGAGGGACAGAGAAGCAACTAGGAAAGAAGAGCAGTCACGGATGCCACAGCACAAATTACTGTTATGTCTGGGATGAAGACCACTGGGGTTACAGACAGACTGATGGTGGCAGAAGAGAACATTAATTTGAGACAAGACCTACACTCAGCAAAGGGTCATCCCTTCTCAGCTGTTTTCAGTATGTCTAGTAGCAAGAACAGTAGCAAGAGTAGCAGCATGCCTTATTACTCCAGCCAGACAGTGAGACAGGGGAGCAAAGTAGCTGACTTTAAGGGGCTTGCTGAGTAGTCATAACTCATCAACAATGGTTCAGTATCACACGAGCGGGACAGCAGGCCCAGGAACAAGTGAACTTCCAGTCTTTTAAAACTTAATCACTGAATGCCAATCATACATTTGAAATTCAAATATTAAACATGTACACTGAAATTCAAACCGTTAGAAGCAAAATTGTACTACCTTATTATTTTAGGCTTATAGAGTTCAACTAACACACAGCACAGTGCGATGGCCAGCGGAAGGTAGAGGCCCCACAGGCTGTTCTTGGGGAGGGACCTCCTCCAGTACAATTTTCTTCAGTATATTTGTCTACTTCTTCCAGTTCTCCTACACAGTAAGATACTGACAAATCTCCTTCCTCCCTTCCTCCTCTCTTGTGGCACCAGGGATTAAAGCAGGGCCTCAGGCATGCTAAGCAAGCATGCCATCACTGAGACAGATTCCATTCCTTTTAAAATTTGTATTTTGTTAAACTGCTCAGGTTGGTTTCCAACTCTTGGTAATCCTCCTGCTTCAGCCTCCTGAGTTACAGTTATGTACAACAATTACAGTTGTGTACAACCATACCCAGCTCACTTTCATTTTTACCTAGAAGTTCTAGTACAAGATTTTTAAAAAGCCAAGTAAATATAATGAAACTGAAGAACCAGAGAAGGAAGGCTTGAAATAATCCAAGCCTTTCATTTTTTGTATGAGAAAATAAGGGCTCCAGAAGACTCAACTCATTCGCAAGAAGTTCCATAGAGAGCCGTGGTGGAATTAAAGCCGGAACTTGACCCAAGACTGTATGATCCAAGAGTTTCAAGAGACAGGTCAAGCCGATGTGTTTTACTTGGTAACTGGTACTGCTCACAGGCACCCACAGTCATTGGCCTGTCATATTAGAGGACTGAGTTTAACTGAGCCTAACTTCCTTTGGGACTGGCCACAATGTGTCCTAGCAGTTTCAAGTTATGCCAGGTGTGCAAAGACACAGTCTTGGCTGCACAGTGACAGCACGGTATGAAAACAGACACTTGTTTCATAAGCCTCTTTAACAACAAAACATTCTAAATCCCAGATAATTGGCTGCAGCTCATAAATCACCTTTTTTTCCTTTCCAGGTTCTTGTTGCTGTCATGACTCAGTTGTGGCCTCATAACTAATTCCAAATCAGTAAGCCCTGACTCTAAAGGTTTGCAAGGAAGACAAATAAAAGATTAAAGCTCTTACACACTACTTTATAAGACTGCAAATTGAGCAATTGCAAGCATGAATGGATAACGCCTAGAAAATCTTAGGCCTAAATATAGTTGTCACTCTCATAAACCCAAGAAACATTTGGAAGTAAGAAAATTCAGATAGTTCTGAATTTTGAATTGCTAGTTACACTTCAGTTGACAGGATGCAACTATAATAAACAGGGTGGGAATAAATGTAAGATAGTAGAAGAGAGGTTTTGACTCTTGACACTGCAAAGTCTACATATTAACTAAAATACAAAAAGGACTACAAAGCCCCTTAGGTGAATGCTGCTTGCATTTTTATACAAGCTCAACTTATCACAATAAAAAGTGAAATGCTTGTGACACAATGTGTTTAAAATTCTTCTGAGACTGCATATTGCTTGTAGATTTAAATCTCAATTCCTTAATACCATCTCCCATGTGATCCAATTCTGCTCATTTCATTTTTCATTCCTTTCCCTTTAAACTTTATATCCTTTGATTCTGAAGCATTTTGCAGTTTCTACTAATGAAATATTTGTGGTCAATATGGGGGCATATGGCTTAAGGGACACTTAGTAAAGTGGATGTGTACGTAGCTGAACAATGGTACCAGGGAAGGTTAACAGGGTTTGGCATGACATAACTTGAATAAAGAAACAGAAGGTACACTTGAAGTGAGACTGATGGAAGGTAAGGGAATGAAAAAAGTATTAAGATGTGTTACGTGCATGTACCAACTCCTCAGGATGAATGTGATCACTGTATACTACAAACACGTACTAATAAAAATAAAAATTATAAAACAAGCAAAACAGTTTACCTACCCATCAAGTATCCCATGTCAATTTTAGAACTGTACCTGTAACAGTTTTATTGAGGTACGACACAGAATAAACTGCACATATTTAAAAGTCTGTTCCCCTGTAATTCCTCCCCAATACTTCCCTCCCCATATACTGATCTGACTTATGCAACTACAGGCTAGTTAGCATTGTCTATACTTATATAAAAATGAAATTAAGCAAAATATACTGGTTCTTTCTTTTACATTGATTTCTCTTTAAAAAATTTATAATTTATTTTTAACCAATACATAAACATATAAAACTGTATATATTAATAGGGCATTATGTACTGTTTTATCTGGCTTCTTTAACCCAGCATAAGTCTGAAAGTCATTCCTGTTGTTTGTATCAACGGTTCATTTTCTTTTACTGCTGAGTAGCATTCCATAGCACAAATTCTATTTATTTCCTGTAGATTGAGAAGCAAAAGACAGTGCATTAAACAAAGGATAATATTTTACAACATTGATGCAGGAACAATTAAACATCCATAGGCACAAATAAAAAGAACTTGGATCCATATCTTACACTGTATTAAAAATTAACTCAAAATGGGTCATTCTAATGTAAAACCTAAAATTACAAACATTCTAGAAGAAAGCATAAGATTAGGCAGGTGACCTTGAGTTAGGCAATGATTTTTTAGATTCAACATCAAAAGCAAAATCTTTAAAAGATCAAATGGATAAACTGGAATTCATGAAAATTTAAGCCTTCTGTTCTTAAAAATACAGTTGAAAAAAATGAAAGGATAAGCACAGACTGGGAGATAATTTTTGGAACTTAAGGCTAAAATTACTGAGCGAAAGGCAAAAATAGGCAGATTTTGGCTCACTAGCAGGATCTTTCAGATTACTTAAAATGTCAAAAATGGAATCAACTGTCTGTAAGCTTCTATCAAAGAATTCAAGCAGAGAAAGGGGTCTGGAGACAGGACTGATTGAATTTAAATTCTTATTCTACAGAATTGAAGGAAAAAAATAGAAACAGCTTTTGTAAATCAGGAGGGGAAGAAGGGTTGAATGGAGGGAGGGGATATATTATAGATTAGATAATTAAGATGTATTATGTACATGTACAAATTCCTCATGTTGAAAATAAGAATTAGGTATGGTAAACATGTACTAATAAAAAATTCCCTCTTATTCTATGTCAAATTTTAGCAATTTCTAAGATGACCAATTTAATGCACATTTGCTATAATAGTGTTCAATGATAAAAGAAGCAAGTTTGTTCTTGGTTCACATAACTCAATCAAAATGTTAATTAAAACAACTTTGCCTAATAAGGTGAAGTGAATGTACCCAGAGAGGTAAAGAAAGTTGTTTATACAGAAGCTCTTTTGTGCAGTGTTCCCTGCCTTCTGATGGCTCTCCAGGTTGGAGTGGTTAATTCCTTGGGGGTTCCAGAGCATTCCAGACAGAGCTTCTGTCGGTGCTCTTCACCTTATTAACTATTAGGAGCTTTCCTACTAACTGAAGAGAGTTGTCTTCTTTCATTCTGTAATCCTTGCACCTAGTACGGTATCTGCAAACAAATAGTGCATATGCTACATTTGAAATAGAGTGGATTTTTTTTTTTTTTTTTTTTTGAGACAAGGTCTTGCTAAGTAGTTCAGGCTGTCCTTGAACTCACTATGTGGCCCACGCTGGCCTCAAACTTTTGGCAATCTGTCTGCCTCTGCCTCCCAGTGCTGGGATTACCAGGCATGTGCCAGCGCCACCATGCCTAGCCCTACATTTGAAATAGAAATTAAACTCTAAAAATTGACAGTGGAGAACAGTTAATCAGTATTGGTAAAATTCTGAGTCATCCCCCCAGGAAGACTGGGAGCCCTACCTAACAATTCCTGACTGAAGGGAAGAAAAGTCAACAAAACAGATTAGTCCGACTGCTCCCACATCTGATACAGCTGTGTTGTATTACCTGAAATTACGATGGACTAGCATTAAAGACAAATGAAACTGGAATCAGAATTGATGAGACTAATGTCCATCCCCCTCCTCCAAATAAAATGAAACCGTTACAGATAATCTTGCTGAGTAGAGCTGACATTTCAGGCAATTTTCTTAACAAATAATATAAGCAATATCAACTGTACATGATTTGACTGCAAGGAAATTCAATCTTCTGATAGACAGTCATTTACTAAAATCACTATATAACAAATGGTAAATCTCTGCAAAACTTCTCTTGGTTCCTATCTTATATAGATGTTTATGAGGCTTAGGAGTTTGAGGGGCATTAGAATTGCTATATTCTTTTGCTTATCTGTATTCCAGTTTTCTACCATGAATGTTAATTCTGCAATCAGAAAAAAGCTTAGTAAAAAATATTTGTGGTTATAATATAATTAAACTGTCACAAACAGCTACTCTGGACAATGATGGCAACACTGGTCACAGGCCAAAGCTGGTCATACACAATGTAATGCGAGTTCAGCAGACTCTCAAGCAGGTCAGTTTGGGAGTCAGCCCCCAAGTGGACTCTACCAATGCCCACTGCCTCCTGGTACTCATGCCCTATATGGCTCCTCCTATGCTCTACCAAGGCTGTCCTGTGTGATCAACATACTACAGCAGAAGTAACAGCATGTCATTTCCAGAACTAGGTTATAAATGACTTGGGCTCTTTCCTATCTTTACCTGGGGAGATAATGGTTGTGGGCAGTTCCACGGAGAGGCCCGTGTAGCAAGGACCTGGGCATCCTGCTGACAGGCATGGGAGTGAGTGAGGAAGCAGACTAGAGATGTGGATCTAGCCACATCTCAGACAACCACAGCTTAGTGAGACATGGAGCCAGAGCCACGCAGCTAAACTGCTCTCAGTTCCCACCACTAAAATTTTGAGATGAATGTTTGTCTTAACTTGTAACTAATTTATAACACAGCAGTAGATAACTACAGTTAGTGTACAAGTTTGCAGACTCAGGACTCTTCAAAGGATCCACTTTGGGAAAAGGCACCTGGGATGCAAGTCATTTTGCTTCAGATTTGAGGTTCCAAATTGCCATCTGATTTGACCAAAACCAGAAAAGATATTTGAATACCTTCTCCAAAACACTCAGTTCCTTAGATTTTCTTCTACTTTTTTGCCTTTCCCACTCACATTTCACCCTATCTTCTTTAGTTACTGTAAACCTAGGGCCAGCAAACTATCTGTACATACATCAGGCATTTTTGGAGTACCTACTTAGTTGTGCTGCTGTAGTTCAAAAGCAGCCATAGATAGACACGACCTAAAAATGAAAGTGGTTGTGTTCTAATAAAACTGTATTTTAAAAACAAGCAGACCCTTTTTATAAATAAAACTGATCAAAATCCTAACAATTGCAAAGCTTCATGCAATAGATCCCACGTCCTTTTAGCCAACTCAACACTGCTCCAGAAATTTTCCCTACTCACACATCAATCTGTCCTTTTCCACATGATCCAAGTATTTTTTTTTTTTTGGCCTGTCTTAAAAAGCAAACCAAACAATCTCTCAGCTCTACCTCCATTTCTCAAACTCACTGCCTCCAATTTGCTCCTCTCAGCCTTTCTCCCAAGCCTACTCACCGGCCCTTGCTAAAGGTCACTTCTAATTCCATAGTCAATTTTCAATCTTTGTTACACAGGATTTTTTGGTAGCAGGTGACCCAAGTGATCATTCCGTTTCTTCAAACATTTTCTTTGTTTGACTTCCAGGACATCACACTCAACCTGTTTTCTTTTTTCATAAACCTCTATGGTTGCTCCCTTCCTATCTGCCTCACTCTAAATGTTGACAGACTTAACTTTAGCTTGAACCTCTTGTTTTCTATCCATACTCATGCATCTCCTTCATGATTTCCCTCCATATAGAGTGTTTATGCTGCTTTAACACAAATCTAAGACTTGGGAATATATAAAAAACAGAAGTTCATTTTTTGCAGTGGGCTGGAAGCGGAAGATCAAGATGCCACAGGTTTGGTGAGGACTGTTCTCTGCTTCAGGGTGGCATCTTCTCACTGTGTCCTCCAGAGGGTACAGATGTTATGTGGTGGACAAGCACAAGAGCAAAAAGGGGCCGACATCAGTCCCTTCAGCCCTTTCCAGTCACTATCACGGCCTAATCACCTCCCAAAGACACAACTTCCTATTACTGTGCACTGGGGATTACATTTCAATATGAAGTTTGGAGGAGAAAAACATTCAAACCATACCACTGAGTATATCAACTATATGAGGAAGACACCCATATTTCTACTTCCAGATTCCACCTCTCTCTCAAACACCAGATTTATGTTCAATGGCCTACTTAACACCTAACACTGGGTGTCTAACACTAGGAACCTTTAACTTAACTGTCCAAACTCCAGCTGTCTACAGCTCAACCCTTAATTTCATTTACACCAGTGATGGTGTAAATTAGATGGTGATTAGAGCTTTCAATGCTAACAGCCCACTGCAGCACACATGCCACAGGTTTGCTACCACTGACCTACACCAACTTCCTCTCTTTTAGCTTTTCCTCTATCAGCAGGTGGAGCCACATTCTTCAAGCTGGTCAGGCCAAAACCCTTGGAGTCTTTCTGAACCTTTCTTTCATGGCCCATTTCATATTTGCTGGCAAATATGGGGGCTCTAACCTGATAGGAACTCGGCTGTTCTCACAGTCAAAGAAGCTCGAGTCCTCACTGTCACTGTGGATGGCTGCTGTTTTCTTCAGGGGAGCCCTGGTCTTCACCTTAACTGTTGCTTCCTGGCTCCAGGGCAGATCCCTCAGCCTGGTGGCACAGACCCTTCACTCCACTGGCACAGATGTTCCAGCTTCCACCACTGCCCATTGGGCCTTCCTGGTGCAGATCCTGGTGCAGACTTGCACTGGACATTGCCATGTGCTCTAGGCCTCTGGCTGGACTCATGGAGGCCACTGCTATGGGATCCACGCCCTTTGCTGGATTCTTCAAGTCTCTAATGCATGGACAGATCTCTTGCACTCCTCTGCGTTTGACTTTTTGGGTGAATATTATAAAACAATCCTATAAATTATATGTCCTGTATTAAATCTATTCCCTGGCAAACCCTGACTATAACACCTTAGATAGTTCCTGACACACATTAACTCCCTAAGAGATATTTATTCAACAAATAAGTTAACTATGAAAATAGGCAAAGAATATTTTCTAAGTTGATAGAAAACAAGCAAAGTGAATACGTTAACTGCTTTCTCATGTTCAGTGTTTTCTGATGATACACTACAGCACAAAGAGGCCTAAGATGTGAGGGAATGGGCCTACATTCCACTCCTGACCAGCCTCTAAAGATGCTGGGTTTTTGCTTACAAGCCTCTAAAAGACCATGGTTTTCAGATCTATAAAATGACAGGTCTGAACACAGAGCCCTGGACCCCTTTAAGATCTATAAAACTCCAAAATTCTGCATATGACCTCAGAAGTTTAGGTAATGGAGCAGCTTGTAAAGGTGTGTTGATAGTGAGTATACGCCTGACTTCCTGGAAAAAAGATCTTCCTATGTAGAAGTGTCACACCAGCTGATAAGCTGCTGCAACAAACACCTATTTAAGGGCTTACAATGTCTAAGGATTCACACTAGATACTTGAAAAACTTCTTCATCTTTGGCAAAACACAGAAAAGTAGGTAGAAATTTTCAGTCTTTCTGATGAGCCCCCAAAGTTATATGACACTGCCATAGCCCACAGGGGCTGTCAGAACAAGACTAAGTAGCTTCTGTACAACAGACATTTCTATAGTTTCGGAGGCTGGAAGTCCAAGACCAAGGTGCTGGCAATCAGGCGACTGGTAAAGGCCCATTTCCTCATACATGGATGTCTTCTCACCCTAACCTCCCACAGTGGGACGGGTACAGATATCTACGGTCTTTTTTAAAAATTAAAATGAGGGCACCAATCTCATACAGAGGCCTCTGATCTCGGGACCTAATTATCTCCCCCAATCTCCTAAATTCTATCATGTTCTATCACGTTAAGAATTAGGCGTTCAGGGCCAGGGATTTAGCTCAGTGGTACCACACCTGCCTCGCAAGCACAAGGTCCTGAGTTTGATCCACGGTACTGCCCCCCAAAAAGAATTAGGATTTCAACCCCTGTGTCAGGGGTGGGGCATTAACATCCAGTCCACTGCCAACATGTCCTAGGTCACACAGCTAATAAATATCTGAGCTGGAATTCAAATACAGAGCTGTGAATCTCCAAACTTACATTATCTGCACCACAATACCTCAAGTCTTGAGTTACAGGACACACATCTACTGGAATAGCCACAGATATTTAAGGAACCTTTTGATCAGACACAACCAATTCTACCTCTGGTATATTTACAAAAATCATTTTCATACCTGAGTAATTACAAAGGACAGTCCCACAATTCATATCAGAAGCTACAGCTAGATTTCCTACTAGAAAGAATCTACTTGTTAGTAAACAGAATACTTCTGTTACATTTTCTCAGTTATATTTCTCAACATAAACTAAGACATCCCTGTTTATTTTTAAAGAAAAGGAAGTTAAAATTTGTGGATGAATACCTTTTGCCTTCTAATATTTTATAATATTTATCAATAAACTGTACAGCAGGCATCAGACAGGTGAAAAATACAAGCTTCACAAGATCACACAAAGGATTATGCATCTTGCCTGCAAGTTCAAGCGTAAAACAGTATAAAACAGTGGAGTGGAGATGTGAATAGGGTCCATGTGTTTCCAGCTGCCACTGCTCATACCTACTTGAATATTCACATACAACTCAAACTTAAAATAATTAAGAACAAAAACAAACCCTCAATTATAATCCTTCCTCTCTTTCTCATTTTATTTAGGAGGCCACAACTGCCAGCACATCCCAGATTGGAAAGGGAGAAGCACGTACTGGCAACCACTTTCATCTCAAAACTACCTGCATGTGACTGACTGAAGGGGAGCATCCTTTCTGTGTCTGGTGCTCTCACTCCCTACACTACAAAAGATCTGTAAAATATATTTATGGATTGATATAGGAAAAACACAAAAGGGAACATTCCTTTTGTTCACCCTTAGCCCAACCGTTTCAATCTGACGGTTACAAAAAAGTACTCAGTTCTGAACCTAAATGATGCTATGCTACAATTATAAATGCATAGTTTAAACCAAAAGGTACTTCACACTTTTATGATTTAGGGAAGTTGTTGAAAAATCTGGTTACATCACACTTAGTCCAGTGACATAAGGAAACAGCAAAGTTACCATTTCACTCCAGAAAGAATGGCCATCATCAAGAAATCAACCAATAACAAATGCCAGTGAGGCTATGGGGAAAAAGGAATTCTTCTACATTGCAAATAGGAGTGTAAACTAGTACAGCCACTATGGAGATCAGTACAGATTCCTCAAAAAACTGAAAATAGAAATTCCAACTGACTCAGCTATTCCCCTCAAAGTTAAAGTCATCATATTACATCGATAAATGCATATTCGTATTTATAGAAGCACAATTTATAATAGCTAAATCTTGAAAACAACCTACATGCCCATGAACAGATGAGTAGATAAAGAAAATGTGATATTTAGGGCCGGGGATTTAGCTCAGTGGTTCCCCTGCCTGCTTTGCAAGCGCAAGGTCCCGAGTTCGATCCCCAGCACCAAAACAAACAAACAAAAACCCCCCAGAAAATGTATTTATATACAATGGAGTATTACTCTGCCACAAAGAAGGATAACCTGGAGTCATTAGTAGGAAAACGGATGCACCTTCAGACCATAATGTTAAGTGTAATAAATCAGACACACAGCTTAAATATTGCATGGTTTCTCTTATACAAAAAACTCAAATACAAATATAGGACAGAATAAAAGATAATACGAAGTAGAGAGATCTTTCTCAAATGGGAAAGAGAACAAGAGATGGGGGGAGAGAAGGAATAAGAAAAGAGAAAGAATCGCCGCCTGCCTTGCAAGTGGAAGGATCCGAGTTCGATCCCTGGTACCAAAAAAAAAAAAAAAAAAAGAGAAAGAAAAAAATGGAAATAGAGCTTCTGCAAATGGAAAGGAGAACAAGAGCTAGAGGGAGAAGGGAGGGTGGGAGGGGAAGCAGATGAAAAAAGAATCAAGATGTGTTATGTACAGATATAAACACCCCACAAAAAATATAATCACTGTGTACTGCAAATATGTATTAATCAAAAGCATAAAAGAGAAAAGAATCACTGAAGAGTAATTTACAAGCAGAATCTGAAATTTCTTACATTTTATATGAATTTTATATTCTGTATGATGTAACAAAATTTTTTAATATGAAGTTACTAAAATCTCACTAAGAGCATGGGTAAGTTTATTATTTTATAATCTCAAGGACAGCAATGCTCTGACAAGGGTAACTTCTAGGTTTTAAATAATTTTTAAAAACCCCCATGTATATTCTGGACTGTACTTTTTACCTAATCTTTTTGGTTGCAGAAAAAATTGTTATCTGTACCCAAGATTTAAAGATGTAATATAAGCCGGGTGTGGTGGCATACACCTGTAATTCCAGCACTCAGGAAGCTGAGGCAGGATGATCACTGTGAGTTCAAGGACAGCTTGGACTACAGAGTGAGACCCTGTCTCAAAACCAAACCAAACCAAACCAAACACAATGCCCCCGCCCCCAGATGCAATACATTTAGAAACAGTCTTAGCACCCAACCAGGCAGTGGGGGCTTTGCAGGAAAATGAGATGAAAAATGCAGTAATGTATTTCTTAAGTAATACAATCTTACTCTTTTACTTCCAAATCTAAAAAAAAGCAAAGCAAATGTTAACCAGATGGTTTAAAAGTATGCATCCACAAACATTCTTACATGAAAAATTATATCTTGCTTGCTAAGTATTCTCTTGGATACTGAAGGAACCGATAGCAGAAGAAATGGACCACAATGTCCTGTGACACATGAGAAGTCGAGCTAGGATAAAACTTAACAGGTCCAAGATGGAAAACCCTTGGTAATTCAACGCAGTTATAAGGAATGACAAATTATCCTCTCCAAATAATCACTGATGATAACCCCCTATTTGAGTATCCTTTTGAGTAACTTACTTTAGTATCCTCTTAACAGATACTTTAAAAGCTCATAAGCATGACAATTTCCCAACAAGACCATAATCAGTAAGAAATAAATAATTTAGGCACCAGATAAATAGTTTGTGCTATCAGTACTCAGAATAGTGTTTTTATTTTTAAACTATATTAAAAAATTTGATAACTGACCCACAAAAACAAAAATTGTACATATTAATGGGATACTTTGATATGTGTCTAAATTGCATAATGCTTAAATCAAGTTAAATATCTCCTGAAGCAGTTACCATTTTCATAATGAAAACTTTCAAAGCCCATTCATTCCTCTAGCTTTCTGAAACAGATACTATTGTTATCTATAGTCACTCCATGGGAAATAGCACATTGAGTTGTATTCTATTGTATTTGCGAGTTCCTCAATTTAACTGAACAATTCTTTTAAAAATTCTTGGTGACTCGAAATCAATGTGATCGATTATAATCCCAATCTTAGAGGCTATTACAGATTGAGGGCAGTTTTCCGGAGATTTGGGCCCTAGAATGTGGAACTCTCATTTCTTCACTCCTGTTCTGCAGTCTTTTTCTGTCTCTTGCGTCCTTCTTGTCATTGTCCCTCACTATTCACTGCTGCCTGCGCGCTAGTCTTCAGCAGCATCCTTCACCGGGAGAAAATGTGTGGCGTGTGCTACCCGGCTTACCGCTTGTCTTTCCTTTCTCACTGCTGAGACAAAACACCTGACACCCAAAGTTACAGGAGGAAAGGTTTATTTAGCTCACACTTTGTAGAGGTTTCAGGCCATAATTGGCTGGCTCCAAGGCAGCGGGGCACATGGCAGAGGGGCAACAGTTCACGGTGGCGGAGGACAGCCAAAGCAACAAGGGCCCTTAACAGCATCTTTCTGCCCCTTTTATCTTATCCAGACTACTTAGGGCGGGTGCCACTCACACCCTTCATCCTAGCACCGTGCAGTCTACCACTACACCATGAATTAATTCCAGCGGCACATACTCTAGATCCAGCCACCTCCAAAAAGTCCCACCTCATTTGCATGAGGCTTTTGGGGGACATCTAGACACAGGCCATGACACTGCCGCAAGGCACGAAGAGTGAGCAAGGAGGCTGTGGGTGATGGTCTAATTATTCGCCTGAGCGTCTGAAACATAACAGCCTTCAGTGCCTTGGCATTTCTACTTTGGATGTTCAAAAGCAGTTGTTTGCTTCTTATTTTTTGGTTTTAAACTTCCTGATTCTTAATGGTGTGGTCTTTAGTTCACTTTCTCCTTCACAGAGTTTGGTGGATAACTAAATGGAAATAATGAATCTGAAATTGTTCCTGTCCAGCCACCCACAGAAGGAAATCTACATGTTCTAGTAATATGATTTCTCCTCCCTTGTCAAGTGTCTCCTGTTTAAGCTGTAAATGTGATCTCCAAGGAAATTATACAGCTGTATAATTGTTTTAAGTTTGTGTCCGGGATGGTTAGGAACTAACTGAAGAAATGAAAGATGTGTGACTTGAAATGCAGACCATGCAGGAAGCGAGGACAGCTTTGTGACTGCCAGCTTCTCCAGTCTAAAGAAAAGTAGATGTTAGGTGACTACGCTCAATGCTGTCACCACATGTACTGTTTAGCAAGTATTCAAAAGTATGTGTGCTAAGTGTTGTTCCAGGTGGCAAAACAAAGAACAAAGAGAAGCTGTAAGATAATATGTTCCGGTTCAAAATGAGGACAGATGTTAAAACAGCCAAAAATCAAGCAGATTTCTATAGCATTACTACTACAAGTGTGTGAGAATGGCTAGCAGCTAAATTGTTTTGAGGGGATTTTTGTAAACAGTGTGAATGAAAAAAATCAGAATATATCACCCCAAAATAGGCCTTTGATATAAAAATGATTTTGAACTAAAGGTAACTGAGAGGTAGCGAACCAAGGAACAGCTGTCTTTATCCTCCCCCTCTTTTTCCTACAGAACACAAATTCTCCTGCACTGGAGACAGCTCTGGACTCTGCCAGAGGAATCTACAAGCAACCTTACTCCACCAGGGCTGGGGATTTAGCTCAGTGGCACCACGCCTGCCTCGCAAGTGCAAGGTCATGAGTTCGATCCCTGGTGGGTGGGTGGGGGGATCTTACTCTACCAGTTTCCTCCAGTACAGTTATCTTCCAACAGTTTCCTGCCTATCCTTTCTCTGGTCCTGTCTTCACAAATTTACTGTTCTCTGTTGAAGACTCTGTATAAGCCACAGTTCCAAGTGTGGCCTTGAATTTCTTTTCATTGTGGTTCTCCTGCATAATGTGTGCTGTACACATTCATAAACCTGTTGAGTTCTTCTCTTGTTAATCTGTTGTTTGTTACAGGAGTTCATCCCAACTAAGCACTTTGCTGGGTAGAGGCGAGCTTCAGCCTCTCCCACAGGTGGAAGAAGATACCCGATACCCTCTTAAGGTCCTGTCCCACTGTCACAGATCTATTTCATACAGACGATCCAAAACCACAAGTTTTTATTTCTGTATTTAGCTTTCATGCTGAAAATAAATCCCGAAGGGTACAATATGAAAGAAATTTAAAATCCACACAGTATCCAAAGTTATTTATTCAATGACATGAACAAATACCAGTTGTATCTATCAAGAGTTTAGATAAGACGCTCTTCAAGTGAAAAGTAATCATTTCCTTTTTTGAGCAGGATAATCACAGCACCATCACCATACATGTCACACACCCAATGTCATCAAAAGGAACTAGGAACTATCTTTAAAAAAAAATCATTTCAAAGATGAATCACATAACATATGGACACTGACAGAACTTGAGAATCTGAGTTAAGAATCCGAATGTGTGTGTGGGGGGGGAGCAAACTAATTATAAAAAAATTGATTTCAGCAATCTGTAGGAATGTAAGAACTCCAAGACAGTTGGCTATAGCACTCACTCACAGAGCTGATAGAAGAACAGCATGAAAAGTGGGAGTGAGGTTCAAACCACAAGCATCAAGTTGCTGTTGATCACTGTTAATATAGGTTCCCTCCTCTCCTTGGGAGGTGGGAAGAGTGTATGCTGTAGCTTAAACCAGGTATCACATGTAAAGTTTAGATTTAAAAAAGGAGAGTGCTGCTAGGAGGGTCTGATTTAGAGTCGAAATTAACCTGATAATGAACATTGATTTTTTTTCAAACACTCCAGATGACCACCTCTTCACTACTTGATATAATCTCATAAAAGAGTTCTCCCAATACCCAATACTCGTAAAGCAGCAGACACGTCTGTCTACCCAGCACGCTTTCCTCTTGAGGGAACTGTATCCCTTGCTGTTACAATAGGACTACATCAGGATGTGCCCACAGGATAAGGCTCTTGCTGCCCAGGACTCCAACCCTGGGGTTCTTCTCTAGGACTACTGAGGAAAAGTGGCTCTTCCTGCAGAGCGGGAAGAACTGAATCCAGAGATGACGGTGGGCATCTTGTCAATCACACAAAGAGGCTGCTGTGAAGATGAAGAAGGGAGCAGAGGAAGGGAGAGAAAAGAAACTGTCTGGCTAAACTGATTTCTGCCCCTTGCAAATGAAAGTGCCTCAGTACCCACAAATCTACATTCACCTCTTGTGGTCCAGACAGAAGAGTTCTTCATGGCTTAACGGTGAAGATGAAGGTATCGATTCTCACCTCTAATCACTAACTCTCCTTCAACACGAGATATGCAGAGGAATTAAGAAGAGTTAGAATTTAGTCCAACCATCCCAAAACACAGCATAGCAAATTAGAAAGCATCACATAAGGCTCACAGTTAAAATCATTACCCAAAACAACAGCACTTTCGGTGAGAAAACATTTGCCAATCACATAGATCTGATGAAGGACTTGTCTCTGGAATATACAAAGGACACTTACAACTGGGTAGCAAAAAGATAATCAACTCAATCAGAAAGAAATGAGAAAGTTTTGAGTGGACATTACCACAAAAATTACATGACTAGATGATAAGCATGTGAAAAGATGCAGCAAACCACCTGTTATTGGGGAAATGTTAATTAAAACTGCCATGAGATGCCATTCCACACCCATGAGAACGGCTCCGATATAACACAATGACAATAACAGACTGTCAACAACAATTGGTAAAGATGTTAAGAAACAGGACCCCTTAGACACTGCTGCTAGGAATGCAAACTAACGTGCATTTAATTCGGAAAACAGTTTGGTGGCTTCGTAAAAAGAGATAAACCTAAATATACCTTAGAACCCAGCAATTACATTCCTGGGTATATACCCATGCGAAATGAAACATATGTTCACATAAAGACTTGTACATGATTGTTCAGAGGAAGATTATTTGTAATAAACAAAAATGTGACACAATCTAAGTGCCCATCAATGGGTAAGCAAAAATGTAGTATGGCCAAACAAATGGAATAGTACTCAGCAATGAAAAGGAAGATACTGAGATGCTATGACATGAACAGAGCAGAAAAATGTTATGCCAAACAGAAGAAGCCAAACACAAAAGATGACATATTACATAACTCCATTTATGTGTACCATCCAGAAAATGCAAATCTCTGGAGACAGAACATAAACTAATAGTGGCCTGGTGTGAGGGCCATGGGGTGGGACTGGGGATTAACTATAAATAGACACAAAGGGTCTTACCTAGGTTGGAAAACTAGTTTAAATGTTTTCAAACTACATTATGGTGCTGTTACACAACTGAGGAGTTACTAAAAATGACTGTAAACTGAAAAATGTATGTATTTATGATATATAAATTATATCTCAAAAAAGTTCAGTAGGGGCTGGGGGTCTAGCTCCGTGCCAGGATACCTGACTTACACCTGTGAGGGCCTGGGCTCCCTCCCCAGCAACATCCCCACCTGCTTATCCACCAAAGGAAATCATAATGAATTTCATTTTTTAAAAAATGAACAGGCTAAAGAAGACATAATAAACAAAAAGAAACCACAAACTTACATTTTGGATCAAGGGAAAAATAACTATTAAAAACATCAGGAGACAACTGGGGGAAAAAACCCCTGCCATTTAGATGAAAGACTAGTTAGTATTATGGAATTATTACTAATTTTTTTTAGGGTTTACAATAATATGGTTATTCTTAGAAGATGCAAGAACACGGCTGAAGTTTCTCTAACTTACTTTCAAATAACTCAAAAAATAAGAGCATCCATCCTTAGAAATAAAAAGCAAATGAGGCCAAATAATAACAGGTGATAGGTGAACATAGGTGCAAGCATTCACAGAAGTACTGCTCTTCTAACATTTCTAAAGGTTTGAAATGTTTCAAAGCAAAAAGCTGGAAGGAAATAGCACTGTCATTTTAGACTGTAACCAGAAATGAAATAAATCAGCAAGGCAGTTCTCTGGATGCCAGAAAGGGCCCATAGTTAATTATACTATCATCTTGGTTTATGACTGCATTAACATACAAAAACTAACATAGAGAACAATTGAGAACCAGAAATATGAAATAATTATGCAGCCAGGCATGATGGCACATGTCTGTGATCCTAACACTCTGGGAGGCTGAGGCAGGATCCTACCCTGGGCAACTTAATGACTTAGTAAGACCCCAACTAAAAAGGCGGGGAGGGGTGTTGGGGGATGTTAGCTCAATGTGAAGACCCTGGATTCACACCCTGGTACTATGCAGGTGGTGGTGGTGGTACAAATCTAACAAGTTAAAGCCTTACAAAAATGTTCTTGGTAACAAATACTTTTTGAAATGGCATTTAAGTCAGAGCAACATAGTTATTAATTGACACTGAAATCTTTAGTTTATAGATGTGACCAAAAAACACTGTTGAATGACAGTCAATAAATATTCCCATCTGAATGAATATCCATCCCATGTATTTCTTGGCCTACATTAACATCGAATTAGATCTTATATACAAAAGTGCTAAGCTTTAAAAAAACTTTTAAAAATTCAATCACACTTTGTACTAGGATGTATATAGAATAAAATCTAGTATTTCTGGTTACTCTAATTTTCTTATGTTTTATAATACTATGGTTATGCAAGAGAATGTTTTTATTCTCAGAAGATGTAAGCTGAAGAACACAGCTAAAGTTTCTCCAACTTTGGCCTCTAATGAGGGCTTTGTAATTTTGTAGTCAACACTACACTAACAATTCACTTGAAGACAGTGTCAGTCATGTTCATTATGAATAATTCCTTTTCATTGCTCTTGAGACATTTTGTCTTACTGTTATGCCACAAGTTCTAATACTGTATTTTTAACAATTTGAAGTTTTAATAGCTTGAAACTCATCAAACATGATAATGTAAAACAAATCTTGTTAATGCATCAGAAAGAAAATTCACCCAGAAGTTCAAACAAAATCACATATATACCTTTCATAATAAAGAAACATTCTAGGCAGGGAACCTCATATTAAGTTACTTAAGAAAAAGACATGACATGCTAAGATAACAGATTATTTCATACACACAAGACATTTTAGACAAAATATTCCAGCAGATGAAAGAAGACAGAAATAATAGCTACTAGAATGGCTATATATATATATATATATATATATATATAAAAGATGGACAATAACAAGTGTTGAAGATGTGGGAAAATTGGGAAGGATCATACACTGCTAGATTTTCCACATTTTCACTAAATTGTGCGGCCACTTTAGAAAACAGTTTGCCAGCTCCTCAAAATGTTAAACACAGTTACCATCTGACTCATCAATTCCACCCCTCGGTATACGCTCAAGAGAAATGGAAACATGTCCATGCCAAAGCATGGGCAGCAGTGTCTGTGGGAGCATTACTCAATACAAAAAGCTGAAAAGCAGATACACCCAAAAGTCCATCAGCTGATGCATGGATGAAATGTGGCCTGTCCACATGATGGTACATTATTCAGCTATAAAACAGAATGACGTATTCATACCTGCTACAACATGCATGAACCTTAAAAACATGCTAAATGAAAGAAGCCAGACACAAATGATCACATATTCTATGATTCTATTTATGAAATTCCAAAATTTCCAGAACAGGCAAATTTGTAGATAGGAAGCTAGTTAATAATTGTTATGCTGAGGGGGCAGGAAAAATCTGGGCTCATGGCTAATGAGCACAAATTTCTTTCAGGGGGTTAATGAGTGTGAATCAGACAGTGGTGGTGGCTGTACAACTCTGTTATTACACTAAAAACCAATGAACTGCATACTTATAAGAGGGTGCATTTTATAGTATGTGAAGTGTATCTTAACAAATCTGTTATTAAAAAGAAAAATCAGCCCCTGCATTAGGGGTAGCGATAGGAGCGGGGGAGGGGGGGAGCAAAAGACATAAAAAGATAATTCCCAGAAAAAGAAATAAAAATGACCAGTGAATGCACCAGAAGTCTCAACAGTTATAACCAGATAAACATAAGCTTTAAAACAGACAGGATTTGGTTTTATGAACTAAACCAAAGCAATGGATAAGAGCTAATGATCATTTTTATTTTATTCTTAAGGACCAAGAAAGCTACTAAAACCCACAAGCATTAAATAAGAATAAATGAAGTGACAGACACAGAGAACTGTCCTACTTGTGGTATGTAAACATGAAAAACAAGGAGACCTTGGAGAGTAAGAGGGTGGGGGTATGTCCCCAGGTATCCAAGCATAAAGTGAAGAGGGCTTGTGTCCCACAGAGCCAAGGCTTCAGAGGATGGGGGTTTTCTTTCACAGATTAAATTAGGAAGATGTGCAGAGGCAGATTTCTTTCGGACTAAAAGGGCAGAGGGAAAAGGAATGAGAGAAAAAGAGCAAACAAAAGATCACTCTCTAAGCTCTGCCATCAGGTAGGAGCACATTCCAGAGGGTAAGATCTGAGGGTCTCCAAGGCAGGGAATCCCCCCACCCAAGAGGTCACAGAACATGTGAGGAAGGGCAGATGGCAGTGGACTAAGATACTTGCTTGAGAGCAAGTGTTCATCAGTCTCCAGGCAGGATAAGATATCAACACTCCACCTGCCAGCACTCAGAAGACCACAGGTCACAAACCAAGCACTGCAGTAAGTTCCAGGGAGGTGCTCCTCAGCATAAAGGAAGAAATTAACAAATGGCCTACCACCCCGGACTTCTGGGAGAGGAAAGATTGAGACTGACAGAGGAAGACAAGAGATGTGGACAGACTTCACACATAGACCTAGATCGCTCTGAAATGCTAAGAATCCTCAGGAAATATGCTACTTGAACTTTCTGCATGGAGTCGATGGCAATAAAGTGAAGATATTCTCCAGAATTAGGAAGACTAAGCACTGCCATGGATGGAATGTGGACAGGATGCAGAGCCAACACCTAATTTCACACCAACATGTCTTTCTGGCCAGAGCGCTGGATCTACAAGACAAATTCTGGAGAAACAACTGCCTCAAAACCAGATGATCCAGGCCCTAAAAAACTGTCTAAAACCACCCCGTACCCATGTACTCTAGGGCTAGGCCAACCCGCTGAAGGAAGCCACTTAATCACACACCTGGCCTGCCATATCACCTAGAGACCCAAGGACCCATGACAGAACTGGGGCAACGCAAAGTAAGCCTAATTCATGTGAAAAGCCCAGAACCCACTCAAGACTGGGAATGCCTAGAAGAGAAGTTCCAGATTTCCACAGACCTAGGAGGTTAAAGGAGCTTACATTGTGGCATCCATGACTGGCTAGGTGAAGACAATGACGTCCAGAAGAACACTCAGGACAGCTGTACAAACTGGGAAACCACAGAACATTCCTTATCTTGTTAATCACTGTATTTTGCTACACCCCACTAGGAAAGTCAACCTGTCCTGCCTCTCACCACATCCATCTCCACGAAAGAGACAGTACAGGGGGCCGGGGATTTAGCTCAGTGGTTGCGCGGCTTGCTGCGCAAGCGCAAAGACCCGAGTTCGATCCCCGGTACCAAAAAAAAAAAAGAGACAGTACAGGACTGCAATCTTTGAAAAGCACATCCATAGCTAAGTTGATATCTATGTTCAAATGTATGCATTTGTATATCCGTAAAGAAGATAATACAAAGAAGCAACAGGTATCTTCATTATAGATACTGTTACACTACTACTTAACATTGTTCTAGAGTATAGTCAATGCAATTAGAAAAGATAAACAGAGCCATAAACACTGAAAAGAAGGAGAAATAACCTCTATTTACTGATGACAGGATAATACCAAGAAAGCTCAATTAAAGTAAGAATTTGGCAAGGTAGCAGGAAAACATGCAGAAATCAATAATATTCATCTAATGAATAAAAAGTTAAAAGACATAATTGATAATAAAACTAGAATAGCAACAAAAAGATAAAGTACTCAGGCATAAACTTAAGAAATTTTCAAAACTTATATG
Source organism: Heterocephalus glaber (assembly GCF_053883595.1). Taxonomy (NCBI): domain Eukaryota; kingdom Metazoa; phylum Chordata; class Mammalia; order Rodentia; family Bathyergidae; genus Heterocephalus; species Heterocephalus glaber. The sequence continues at coordinate 28,826,687 of NW_028258381.1, forward strand.
AAGAAAACTATACACATAAGTAGACCTAAAGAAAGACATCGCTTCTTTAGATTAAGATGTCTCAATATCATCAAGATGTCAGTTCTCCCTAAATTAAATCTTAAGTTTAATGCAGTCACAATAAAAATAGCAATGAGTTTTTTTAAACAGATAAATGGGTTCTAACGTTCACACAGACAAAGACAGTAAGCAAGAAAAGCAAGGAAAACACTGAAGAGGAACCATTACAATAGGGGACTACTCTCATCTGATAACATACTACAAAGCCTCTAGGTAATAAAACACCACAAAACCTCTACAATTAAAACAGTGGTACAAGGACATGAATGGTCAGACAATGCAACAGAATAACATACACCAAACTACATACAGCATGTGACAAATGGAGGAAAGTTTTTTTTAAAAAAATAAATGACACTGGGATAACTGGGCAGCTATTTGGAAAAAATATGATAAATTAGATTCATTCCTCACACAAAAATATGCTCCAAATGGAAACAGGAAAAATAAACTACATGAGTATCAGAAGAAAGCATGTGTGAACTGTTCTATAACCTGAAGGCAGGGAAAGACTTTCTAAGACTAGAACTGAAAATGAAATAAATTTAAGGTTAATACATTTGACTATGCAAAACATACTTTTTGCATGGCAAAAACAACATAAACAATGCCAAAAGATCACTAGGCAAAATATTTATAAGATATGTTAAATAGCTAATATTCTTAAATACAAAAAAACTGAAAAGTTGAGAGGGAAAAAAGACCAAAAAAGTCATACTAGGAAGTGTGCAAACAACATTAACAATTAAGAAAAAGAAATAGTAAAATGGACCTTAACATATGAAAAAATGTTTAATTTGCTTGTGATAAGAAAAATACAAATGAAAACTACACTGAGATATCAATTCTTACCCATTAGTTCGTCAAAAATTAAAAAGCTGATAGTAAATTCACCGGTAAGATTGTGGGAAACAGGAACTCATATATTGCTGGAGAGAATGCAAAACAGTACAACCCCACAGGGAAAAGAATTTGGCAACATCTAACAAATCTATCCATGAATTTGGCCTGAAGATACATTTCCAACAATACAAAGATACACTAATGCAAAGTTTCAAATTACAACCTATCTGTAATTGGAAATTATTTAAGTTTCCAGGTTGGACATTGGCTGGAAAAAAAATCATGGTACATACAATGAAGTACTCTGCAGTTAAAAATGAAAGTTATTTAGCTGGGTGTGGTGGTATATGTATGTAATTTCCAGTACTCTGGGAGGCAAAGGAGGAAGATTAGAAGTTTGAGCTCAATATGGGCAACCTGATAAAGCCCTGTATCAAAAATTTTTTAAAAGGCAAGAAATGTAGCTCAGTGTAAAGATCCTGGGTTCAATCTCCAATATTTTTGTTTCTTTTCTTTTTTTTTTTTCCTCTACCAGGGATTGAACTCCAGACCTTGCACTTGCAAGACAGGCACCAGAACCACTGAGCTAAATCCCTGGCCCAATCTCCAATAGTTTTTTTTTTAAGTTATTTAGTTTATGTGTATTATTTCTCAAAAAGCTACTAAGATGTTAAATAATAAATTATTTGGACTAGCTACTTAATAAATTAAACTGTCAGGTGTTTTGACCTATAGATGAAAAAATTACTGATATAATAAGAGTGCCAAGAGCTGAGAAAGTTGGGGAAGTTCTGGTAAAGGCCTGTGAAGGCATTTAACAGAGGAGCTGAGAGAGGAGGGAGAGGGTGTGTCTGTCTGTGTAGTTCCAAGGTAGCTACGGAGTGAGGTAAACCAAATTTACAATAGACACTCTCTTACAATGAAAGCACTCTCCTTAGTGTAGTAAGTACTGGAACTGAAGACATAATAGCACACGAGAAGCACCTAGCCCAGACTTGAAGCGAAGAATTTTTTTCTTTCTCTTCTCTTTTTCCTTTTTTTTTTAAGGGATGAGTCCAAAGAAAAGACCTAATTGAGATATGGTTTTCTAAGAGGCATAATTTGAACTGAGTCTGAAGGCCCAGCAGGAGTGGTAGACTGGGAGAAGGAGGAGTGGCTAGCACTGCCGGAAGCGGAAATGGGAGAAGGAATAAACACTAACATTCCAAGCTCTCAGCACTGCTGGAACTGAGTACCATGGAAGAAAGAGGAAGCCAGACAGCTGGTTAGGTAAGGAGTACATGTGTAAGGTTTTGTATACGATAAGAATAAAAGGAGTTTGATTTTACCAAAATGGGCAAAAAGGAGGCACAAGAAGCTTTTAAGCAGATGAGTATCACGATTGTTCTAACTACGAGTGAGGAAAAGATTAGAAAGGCCAGCCACGGGACAGAAGGCAGTTGTAGTATTCCAGAATAGGCGTTGGCAGGAAAACACTTGCAATTCTGTGTGGCAATGTCCACTCTCAGTGGATTACTACGCTAGCTACTGAACTGCATTAAAAAAATAGAGATCCTGTGGCTTCCATGGCCATGACCATGATCTTTGTGGAATGTGGGAATCTCTGTCCCATCTTCACAATGAATCTGGGAGTAGAAGTCATGTCATAATCTCACTGTGTTCTACTGTCCATAATGACATTGTCAAACCTTGATACTTAGTTTCAAGAAGCAGGTTTGGCAATGAAATTGGATTCCAGGCTGTAAAGAGATTACCTGGGTCAAGTACTTTGTCTACTGCATCTAATACAGGACACTAGCTGTGAAGGCCTTTAAGAAAAGTATCATAATATTTGTGGCAGCTTGCTTTTTTAGGCTTGTACAGACTACTCTGTTGACTTTGGGGAAACAAGTCTTCACCGTCACTTATAATTAAATCAAGGATGCAAATTCTCTTCTAAAATTTACTCACACAGTTTTAGGAAAGTGTCTAAGAATTAAAGAAAAAAAAGAACAGTTTCTTATGGAGACTAGAGAATGAGCTGTATTATACTTAGAATTGGATCTTTTTTTTTTCAAACCAAGAGTCGAACACATTCTTCAAATTAAGCCTATGAAAAAGTGTATTTTTTAAAAATCCCACAGACTTAGAAGGAATAGAGCATTCTCCTAGCACTGAATAGTAATGAGACCATTAACAAGAGTTCTGCAACCCTCAAGTCCCCACGCTAAACCCAGAGAAAAATGATTTATGGCTGGAGTGGGAAGAACAGGCCTGGCACACCTCTGCTACTGAATCTGCAGGCACACTGGAGATAAAGAGGAGAGCAGCTGCCGTCGGAGGCCACCTGACCAGAGTCACTGGTGACCCAGGCCACACATGATGACCAAGAGTGCTCAGATCAGTGTCTTCACTTTCCTCAGGTTCAGCTCAATCAGAATTATCTTTTCCTCCCTTTTAGGGATAACAGCAACCCTCAGTGCTCTCAGAAATCCTTATCTTATTTTCAAAACCAGGTTCTACTACACACTAGCTAGGGGGCTGAGTCTCTGGCAAATAACTGCAGTGTGCGTTAGTAAAGTATGGGAAAAGTCTACATCTTGCAGAGGTATATGGAGATTAGAAATAATGTAAGTAAAGCTCTAATCATAATGCTTGGCAGGAAATCAATAGATGAGAAGTATTATTTATTACCAAGGGGGTTATTGAATTAAAGAAGGGACTAATATCTATACAGTGATCATGTTGCTTAGACATGAAACTGCAGGCTTTCTTCTCCTTTGTCTTAGAATTCAAACATTTTATAAAACATTGAAAATCATGAACTGTCTCCCTGTGTCTTTGAAAACCATATTTTTCCTCATTAACATTCACAGCTTCTTATTCCAGTACTTTAAAAGTGATTTGCCCTTGACATTCATTTATTAAAAAAACACAAGTGTGTATTCCACTGAGAGATGCATAAGAAGGGATACCGAAGCCAGGGATGGTGGCCCACACCTGTAATACCAGCACTCTGGGAGTCTAGAGCAGGAGCTCAAGTTCAAGCCCAGGCTGGGCCACTAAGCAACTTAGCCAGACCCTGTCCAGGAAAAAAAAAAAAAAAGCCCTGGGTTCAATCCCCAAGTACCACCACCACTAAAACAAAACAAAACAAACAACAAAAATGAGGCTGGGATGTTTATTTATGTTCTGTACAAAGTGAGTGGGCTTGGAAAAACCAATGCAGGAGCACCATTAGATACATAGGCAGGAAAGAAGAGGCTAGCATTTTGTTCTGATTTGGGCCTCCCTGAAGTGAAAATAATACAACTATCTATAAATACAAATCTTCCTGCATAAACTGTCAATAAGATTCTACCCTGTAGTTAGCCTTTTTTCCCTCCTTTTATGAAAGCCCAGCAAAAAAAAAAAAAAAAAAAAAAAAAAAAAGAGTGTTGTAATGAAGTAATACAGATGGCTGCACACTCAGCAGACACTAGAGAACAGCATCTGGATCTTGGGACAGAAATGCGAAAGTGGCTCCTGGTAAATCTTATCAAGGTCACATCAGATGGCAGGGGACTTCAGGCATCTGGGAAGGAGCCACTAGAAGCAATCCTGTGATGCACCATGTTTCCCACACAGTATTAACTCCCCATTTCCTCCTTTTCATTAAAACAGGGTAGTTATCTACTCCAAACAAAAATGTAATGCCTTATCACCAGGAAATCTCTTCCTCCTAACCCTGGATATGCTCAAACTGTAATCGTTGAACCCTGGAATACAAGTTTTTGCACTCCTCAACTGCAATGCCTCAAATAAAATTTTAATCTTTCAGGGAAGGGTAGAGTTTTGGAAATTGTTCTTTAACTCCGCTGAAGAACAGGAAGACAAAGCAAAATTGTACGTGCCAAGAACCTCAACCAACCAAACAAACAAACACCTTAGGTCAACAAAAGAAAGGACACTTTTAGAAGACCACAGTGAAATCATCTACACGTTCATTCATTCATTCATTCATTCTGTCCAAAAAATGTGTGAAAAGCTTCTGTGTTTTAGGGACACTGCATCGAAACACAAGACATGGCTCCTGCCCTGGAAAAATTCAAGGTCTAAAAACAACATTCTTTATTAATGGAGACAGAAAAACCTAAGCTAATCAGACACATTAACATACATAAGCTAAATGGAATGCCTTCTACTGTGAGTTTACTTACTAAATTTGCTATCCTATTTTTGGAACGATTATTAAAGTTGCAATTTACTTTCGTGGAAAGAATGAACTTAGGACACACGTTTTATAAAGGTTTTTCCTCGCACACATCAAACTACTGTATTTGACAGCTAGGGCGTGGCACTGGAGTTCTCATAATCTCAATGACACTCATCCGAGCTCTCACAAGTGTGGACATTCAAGTTTCCAAGCAAAGGCCAGGGAAATCCCTAATTCCCCCTAAACCTCGAAACAACGCTGCCACCTAGGCGCGCAAGCACCCCCGCCCACTTCCCCACACAAGTGTCCAGGCTCGGGCGCACAAATCTCACCTTCCACTTCTGGAAACCACTGAAGAAATGCCCCCACCCAGACATCTCCATTCCTCTCCTCGTTTCCGAGGCTGGGTCACCCTAACAGACAAGAGGCTCGAGCTCTGCAGCTCAAGGCCAGCTGTTCAGTTCAGTGCGGGGCGTCTCCTGACTTCGGTCCCCAAAGTCGTACCTGGGATTGGCACACAAGTCCCGGCGGAGGCTCCAGCACAGGCGAGGGGTGCAAAGGTAGGAAGGGACGGAGAGAGGGGTGGAGGAGGGAGCGGGGACTGCGGCGGCGGAGGCAGGGAATCCCCAAGTCGCCGGCACCGCCCGGGCGGGGACCTCAGCGCCTCCGGCTGGAGATGCGGGTTGACCTTCCGGAAGCCGCCCCAAGGGGCTGGGGGCGCGGGGACCTCGCTCCCAGGGCGCACTAGCCGCACAGCCGCGAACGCGACGCCTGAGTCCCAGCGTCCGGTGTTCGTCCCGCAGCCCAGCCCGAGAGGTGCAATCTGGGCGCCAGGACGCCGCGCCAGGGGCCTCGGCGGCCGCCACCTGAACACACCCCCGCCGCTGCCCCAGCCCTCCTGGCCCCGCGGGCATCACTCACCTGCGCGGCAAGCCGGTCCGCCGCCCGCGGGCTCCCGAAGCTGCGGCTGTGCTGCCTCTGGCCAGAGGCTCCGCGGCCTTTGTCGCCTGGGAAGCTCCCTGCCGAAAGCGGCAGGAGGAGGAGTCCGACGGGCGGCGGCGGAGGCTGGGCGGCTGGAGGAGGATAAGGCGGAGGATTCGGAGCTCCGCTCAGGAGAGAGCCACCCTCCTCCCGGCCGCTCTGCAGCAGCCGCCGCCTATCACTTCCGGGGAGCCGGGAAGCGGGGCGGGGCCTACGGGGAGTATTTCCGGTCCGCGGTAGCAGAGCAGAGTGATGGCGGCCGGGGATGGAGAACAAAGGCTTTGGAGGGCGCGGGCTTGCCTGCCTCCGCCCCCTGCGTCTGTTACGGGCGGCCCCACCTCCGGCGGTCGGGGCGCTCAGTGAGGTGAAGTCACCTCCCAGGGGTCCGGGAGTGGCCTTGGGCCTCGTGGAGGTTCCTGGATCGCGGCGTCCTATCTTCTGCTGGGGACCGGGAAGGGGTTCTCCGGAAGGGAGGGAGACCGCCATCTTGCTTGCAGGGGGCATCCCCTTCTCCCCAGGCGTCCTTGGGTGGGGGCAGCTGTGTCTCTGGGCCGGGATTTTCCCGAGTGTGACGTGGCGTGTCGAGGTCTAACTCCTAGGTGGTAGCTGGCCGCCTGTCCTGGGTGGCGGTTTTGGGGCTGCCCAGCCTCGTACACAGGTGCCCGGGAAACCGCCCTGGCCGGTGGCCCGCGGTCCCTTCCGAGGAGCTCGGTTCTTCGTGCAGCAGGTGTGATGTCGTTGTGGCTCCGAGATCGCCCGCGGCCCACTGCACAGATTGAGTGGCTTAAGTTAGAAGTCGTTTCACTAAGTCGGCTGCTGCATTTATATCCCTCCACAGCTTCGAAATAGATGCTTTGCCCATCATCAGCTAGCAGATATTTATTTATTCTCATTTCTTCTTCCTCTCTGAGTACCATCTACATGCCTGGCATTACCCATTGAAGAAATGACAGGTGAAGTGGACCAATGTGAAACCAAACAATTGTATTTGGAACTACGTGTATCAAGGTGCGCAGAAGAAAAGACTGAAACTTGACATTAGGGTTTTGAAGATACATAGGGATTTTTCCAGCATAAAAGTAGAGGAGATAGCAAATTCTGATCTGTACAAGAAGGACGTGCAACACAGGGACAACTGTGTTGATTTAATTGGGAAAAGGCTGAGTAGTAATTGCAGGTTTTAAAAGTTCAAGCTCAGGTCGCTGAAAAGATGAGGCTGCAGAAACAGAAGCCAAATCTTGAACTCCTTGCCCTTATGACACAGCGAGAGGAATGACCCTGGGCAGATTTACAATTTAACCTATTCTTTTGTTGGAGAGGGATAGATTAGTTGCTGGGGAGGAACAGGGCAAGGCATCTAAACAAGGAGCTGTTGGCTAACTCGAAGGAAAAAGACAAGGACTGTTGTGAGTGACAGTGAGCGTGTAAAAGATGGAGTTCTATAATATTAGGAGACCAGATCAACTGATAATTGCTGAGGACAGCTGGGTAAGAGAATGGAAGTGGCAGTAACGATGTTTTGTTTTATGTTGGAGGAGGGGCAGGATAAATATTTTACCAATGTCATGAGAAAGGGTTGAGATGGGTTGTGGGAAGGAAGGAGAACTTTTTCTTTCTTTCTTTTTTTTTTTTTTTTTTTTTTTTTTTCAGAAAATGAGTTTGGCTTTGGGCTTTGTGAAATTGAAGTGAGAGTGGTACTGTCTAATGGCAGTTGTTACTTGAGTCTACAGGTCTGGAGAAGTGAACTGACATAAGAGACACCACAGGTTTATGTGATCTCATCGAGAGGACTGCAGTCTCCCTTCATTGCAAAGTTTCAAAACCACTTCTCCTTTCTCCCTACCTTAACTTTGGAAAATTTCTTACATTAAAAAAAATCCCAATATGGTGCCATGTGCCCATCCATAGATCAACACTAATGCATAATGGTCAGAGGACCATAAAGGTCAGGCTTTTAAATTTGTTTCAGTACACATGGGGAATTGAACCCAGGGCTTTCACACCAAACTACATCCCCAGCACTTCTTTTTTTTTTTTTTTTATACTGGGGATCGAACTCAGGACCTCGCACTTGCTAGGCAGGCTCTGTGCCACTGAGCTACATCCCCGGCCCCCCAGCACTTTTTTTATGTTGAGAAAGGGTCTTGCTAAGGTCCCCAGGCTGAAATTAAACTTGCAGTCCTGCTGCCTCAGCCTTACAGAGTGCTGAGATTACACCACCACACCTGCTTAAGGTCAGGCTTTGAGTATGATAGTGCTAATACAGCAGCGTCATAAACTTATAAGATGAAATATTACCTATGTTGATATTTTAATAAAAGTATTTTAATCATTAGCAGTGCCTTAGACTACCACGGACCAAGGTTGAGGATGATGGACTGCACAAATATTTGCTGAATGGAAGACTAGAAGGACAGCTTCAAGAGTAAGCAATAGGCACGCCATGAAAGCCTGAACTTCATTAGCCTGTCTCAGCTGCTTCTCAGTTGTTATAGCTGTGCTAACCTAGCACGATGCAGTCAGAATAGTTCATTTTGAGTAGAGGCTTCAGGAAACCACAAATAACAAAAGCCCCATAAATAATAGCTACACAACCAAACCAAAGACTATTGATTTTTGGTCTATATTCCTGTAAAGCAGAATTTTTGAAAAACAAAGCAAGAAACATTCATTCACTTACCTTTAATTCTTAGATTACTTAAGTACATTATTGTCAATCTTCCTAGACTAGAAATACATTTAAGTATATTAAGCATATAAAAGGTGATATACTGAACTAGAAATGAAAATAATTAACTTGAGTCCCTTTTTTATTAGTTGTTCACCATTATGACCCCAGCAAAGTTACTTAACCTTTCTATGCCCTAGTTTTTCTGACCATAAAATAAAGATAATAATAACTTTATACCAGTCTGCCTCTCAGAGATATTATAAGAAATAAGAAATTAATGCTCTTAAGAGCTCTTTGAGGCACTTAGATGAAAGGGCATAATTACAAGTACATATTAATAATTAGCACTAATATCCAGTAGAACTCGAGCATTGCTAAATTTGCTGCCTGCACAGCTCAAAGAACATGAAAAATCCTGTTTTAAAATAGGCTTACATCTATTTCCCTGTTTCCTTCTATCAGTCCTTTATTTTGCTCTTTATTTGTACTTTGCTTAACTCAAGTGAGAGATACCATACAGTATTTAAGCTCTGTGTTTTATTTATTTCACTTAACATATTCTCCAGGTGTGTCCATTTCCTGTCTCGAATTTGTCCTTCTGTATAGCGGAGTAGTAAATGAGAAGGGGTCTCAGGAGATGGAGGAGGAGGGAAGTGGGGAAGTAAAAGATCTAAGGTTTGTCATGTACCTATACCAGATGACCACAATGAATGTAAACATTACATGTTACAATGAACTGAAAATAGTAAAGACTGAAAATGGGCCAAGGGGATTTAGAGATGGAGGGAGGGAGGGAGGTGGATGGAAAGAAGGGGATTAAAAAGAATCAAGTTTTGTTAGGTACATGTACCTACTCTCTAAGATGAGTGTAAACTTCATGTACTGCAAACGTGTACTAATAAAATAAAGCATAAAATAGGCCTAGATTTCTTCTTGACCTGTGAATTTACTTTATATCATTGATGACCAGACTTTACATAGTAACAAAAATAATAGTATGTGAGTAAGTAAAAGAAGGGAAGTTTTAGTGACTACAGTTTTAAGGTTCACTATTACTCATAGCTCATGTTTGTTTGAGAGAAAACAAGGTAGGCATGGTTTTGTCAGACTCAGGCTTCAGAATGACTGAGTAATTGACTGGAGTCATTTAATTGGAATTTTGTGTTAAAAGCATTACTCATGTTTCTGTAGAATAAACATTTTGAAACAGTAAGGTGAACATTCCTGCAAACCTTCTGCCGTTTGCATTACTAGTGGTTAATCAGAATTACATAATGAAATAGATTGTCCTGTGAGGTTTGTCCAATGTCTATCCCTAAAGTAGGTGAATTTTTTTCATTGGATTGGTGGCTTCAGAATTTCTTTTTCGACAGGTATGCACATATGCAAACATTTAAATATATTCATAACCATAGATGTCCATATTTGTATGGATGCTTATTTCATAAAAATATCTGAAGGGCTGAATAATCCCAGCATAATCCCAGCATTCAGGAGGCTGAAGCAGGAAGATCACCATAAGTTTGAGGCCAGCCTGGACTACATAGACTGTCTCAAAAATTAAACATATATATATATATATATATATATATATATATATATATATGAATGAAAGTACATCGACTATATGTCTAGTAACAAAAACAACAAAACTTCTTAGATGGGTTGTTTAAAAGTTTGTCACCATCAGGGAAAAAAACAAGTCAAAGTGCGTGTTTTCCCCGCCTGCCTCACAAGCTCAAGGTCCAGAGTTCGATCCCTGGGGAGAAAGAAAAAAAAAGTGTGTGTTTGTTATGGCTGTTTCTTCCTTCATGATGTCAGGCATCAGTAGTCAGAAAATTTCTTAAGGATGAATAAAAAGTATTTTATGTTTGGTTTTAAGGAGAAAAAACCCTGTGATCACCTCAGAAACTTTCAGGGACATGTGAGTGTAATTTTTCTGGTTGGAGAGGGGTAGGCTTAAGTAGCTGGTGGTGACCGTCACCCATAGGATAACTATCTGAACATACCTGTCTGGCCTTAGATATGCCAGATGACCTTTCGGTTGTGGACCCACAGAGACTGGGATGATGACAGTTTCAGTGTCTAGAATCCACTCTTCTTGTCTGGCCCATGAAGTCCATATTGTCATACCAATTCTCTAAGGAGTTCAGAGTAGAAGATTGCTCTATTGATGGTTCCCAAATGCAGCTGCTCATCCAAACACCCTGCATCACATGAAGGGAAATTCAGATTCTCTAGTCCCACTCTGAGTAATCAATCAGAGCTGTTGGGTGAAGCCCAAGGCATCTGTCATGGTAGCATCCTCTCTCAGATTCTAAGGGTCACACAGGTTTAGGAAGTTCTGGTTCCAGTAATCTGTCCAAGGTTACACCAAACCCTAAATATAACCAGGAGCTACTGTGGCTCTGATCCTATGAGTCCAGTTTTGTTTCATTGGGCTTTTTACTGTCCTTTTACTATTTGATGGGGCAAGAGTGCAAGGTGAGGAGAAAAATAGCAATTTTTTCTTTTTATTACTTGCTAACAATTCTGTTACATGGTTTTAAGATTAAATGAGCTAGTATCTGCTTAGAACAGTGGTAAGTCATGTAAGTGTTAAATAATAAATCTCCACTGTCTTAGCTTTCACTTTGCCCAGGATTAAATTAGGTAAAATTGTATTAAATATTAATATTTTCTATGTAGAAGAAAGGTGGCATCCTCAACCTTCGTTTGTCATGGAAGCCCGACACTTGTACAGCTGAAGCTATTTTTGTATTGTTTCTCTTAATCATTTCTGGTATGTTAAGAGAAATGTTAATGATGTATTTATAAAATAAAATTTTGGGAAAAATATGGCACAGTATTTTTATATTCTCTTATTTAAGAAATGTTAAGACACATGAGATAAGGCATTTTGCATTGATCTCCTTACACTGGACTAGCTCCAAAATTGATTCTTATTTTTATGTAATTAAGTAGTCAATATTTAGAAGCCAGTGTCTGCATAGATTGGTCTTCCGAATGAAATATTTCCCTTAAATGAGGTAAGAGATATGCTTGATTCTAATTAATTCATTTCTGCAAATTTCTTCAATCTTTTTGTCTTAAACATGTATTTATACTTGCTTAAATAAAGTTTTTTTTTATTACTAGCAAGTGAAGAAACCAATTTAATATTTTTTTTTTGGTACCAGGGATCGAACTCGGGTCCTTACACTTGCAAGGCAGGTGATGAAACCACTGAACTAAATCCCTGGCCCCAGTTTTATGTCTTAAAGAGCTCTTTGAGGGCCGAGGATTTAGCTCAGTGATTCTGCCGCCTGCCTCGCAAGTCCAAGGTTCCAAGTTCGATCCGTGGTACCAAAAAAAAAAAAAAGAGCTCTTTGATACTTTTTAACAAAGTATGTGAAAATTACCTTTGATCAGTATCTATGAAATTTATACCCATTTTAGGTTTTGTCCAATTTTATAAGCTGTCCTGTTTTCCAGAGGGATTTCCACATACCCCCACATCAATTTGTAGGGGCTCCTATATTCTAATATGTGCATGTGTGTACACAGAATAACTTCATGTCTTTGTCCAGAATATAATTTAGTCTTTAAATCAACTTAGCTAAAATGAATTATTCTATCCTAAATGGATTTTTTTTTCTGGGAAATTAGAAGTAGGGGTGAGGGCTGGAGATTTAGCTCAGTGGTTTCGTCGCCTGCTGCGCAAGCGCAAGGACCCGAGTTCGATCACCGGTACCAAAAAAAAAAAAAAGAAGTAGGGGTAAAGCAGAACAGAAGATATTTATAAAGTCAGGAGCCATCTGGCAGGTATAGTAAATTAGACCAGCGGGTACAGATCATAGAAGCCAGAAGAATCAGATGCCATCCCTAATGAAGCAGCCATGGAAGGGAATTAGGTTTCCAGTAATTGAATATTTATTATACAGTCTTTCAGATATTGTACTAGGCACCTTACAAGAAAAGGAATGGCTGGCTAGGGCCCATAAATCTAAGTGGTTTAATTTTTGAGAGTCAGAGAAAATTGTATTAAGTAGGGCATGTGAACACATTTTTTTATTCCTTGTCTTTTTATACTTATACTTCATTGTTTATAAGAATTCAGTGAAAAATGAGAGAGTCTATGTTAGTCATTAACTTTTAACCATATCCATCCTTTCCTCCTCTATCCTTTTTATAATATAAGACCATTATTTAATCTGTGTTTTGGATTTCAACTCTTCCTGTCTCCTTGGGGTCCTTGCTAGATCAATTACTTTCTGTTGGGTCAACTTCTCAGTCTTCATTGGTGCCTCTCCATTAGTATTCTCATTTGTTTATAGTGTCTTCCTCATACATACTCTCCTTCTAGCTTCTGGTTGAACCCTTGTTCTTTTTTACTAAAGAACAATTTAGAATTGTCTGTGTTATCTCCATTTCCTTACCTCTAGGTTACTTCTTCAACCATTTATAAAAGGGCTTTCACCCCAATACTGCTGTGAAACTAGTCTAGATAAGACATCAACGTTATTTTTACTACACGATACCTTGTAACATTCTTCATGTTTCAACAACATTTGAAGCCCCTAACCATTCCTGCTTTTTTGAAATAATCTCTTTTCTTGGCTTCTGTGATACAATATACATCACCATTTATTTCCTTTTACTGTCATCTGGATGCTTCTGTTTTGCTTAAATATTGCAGTTCCAAGAATTTTAGGAATTTTATCAGGCCACACATTCTTCTTGGATGATCTCATCTATACCCATGGCTTTCTACATTCATGGCTTTATTTCTATTTTTAGTTTCCCATTGTTGTTGTAACAAATTGACACAGATTTAGTGGCTTAGTAGAAAAACAAATGTATTATTTTTACAGTGCAAGAGGTCTGAAGTATAAAGCAGGTTGGCAGGACTGTGCTCCTTCTGGGGGGCCTGAGGAAGTCTATTCATTGACTCTTGTGGCTTTCAGAGCCTGATTTTCCTTACCTGGCCCTCTCTGTCTTCAAAGCTAGCATCTCATTGCTGACCTTTTTGCTTTTATCCTCATAGCTCCAGGCTGACACTGACCTTCTTTCAAGGACTTTTGTGATTGCGTTGTGTCTACAGGTGATTCAAGAGAATTTCCCCATCTCAAAATCCTTGTCTTAGAGTCCTATCTGCCAAATCCTTTTGCCTTGTAAAGTAAAATATCTGCAGGTTCTGGATAATTGGGACATGAACATCTGTAGGTGGTGGTATGATTTAGAATAGCTCAATACATGTTTATTGAACTGATACACATATATAAAGGGTCAAATAAGATTGAAAGTCCCTCTTTCCAAGGCAAGCATTTTTAGCTTTTTATATCTGTTTCTTTGAGTAATTAACATAGAATGAAATTCCAGAGAATGTGAAAATTTTAATTAGACCTTAACCGTGTCTAAAGCATATATTAGACAGCATTAGCCTTTTTCCACTGAGAAGAAATTACAGTGCAACAAGTCAGTCATTCTGTAAATATTTATTGGGTCTTTATTATGGTCAGGGCACCAAGTATCCTGAGAGTTCTTTGCTACATTCTCTTCCTCTCTTTGTTTCCATTCTAAAAACCATCCATTAAACTTTTTCTATCACCCACTGTATCTCCTTTTCAGTTCCTATCCTTCAACTTCTATCTCTCCTCTTGACAGTGGTCACTTGCTCAATAGTATATATCATCCTGATTTTTAACTTCTCTAGGGTGTTTTGATGAATAAATTATTGGCTACTGAAAGATTTTTCGAACTATTAGTAAATATAGCTTCATTTCTAAGCCGATTTTTATAAATTGCATCTTTATACCCATATGATAATGGCAACTTCATTCATTTTAGGTCTTGTCACCAATTTCCTTAGTTAATTTTGCTGATAGAAGAAATCAAAGGAGGGGGCATATATGCTAGAATCTTTGGATTTGGCTTGAAAGTTATTAAGAATTGCAATAGAAATGGAATCACTGTTGAGAAAATACCAAGAGAAAAAAAAAACAAGAACAAATATATTGCTTCTGCAATGAGTTACCACAAACTTAATGGTTTCAAACAACAAAAGTTGATTATCTTACAGAAATCCAATGTGGATCTTACTGGGCTGAGATAAAAATGTTGGCAGTGTATATATCAGAGGCTGCCTGACTTTCTTGGCTCATGCCCTCTTTCTTCACCCTCAAAGCCAAAATGCCAAGTTCAGCCCAGGTGACCATTTCTCTGGTTCTCCCTTCTACTTTTTAAAGAGTCTTGTGATTATATTGGGCCCAGCTGCATAATCCAAGACACTTCTCTATTTTAAAGTCAGCTGATTATCAACCTTAATTCTACCTGCAACTTTAATTCCCTTTTGCTGTATAATCTAACATATTCTCAGGTTTCAAGGATTAAGATAGTTTTTTTTTAAGAAAGATTTTGAGAGGGGACATTATTTTATTTATTACAGTAAGCAAACAAAGGAGAAGATTCAGACAATCCCAAAAGAGGGAAAAATTATGGCATTAAGTACACACCATAATTTAGAGGAGAAGATGGTAGCAAAAAATTCTTGAAGATAGAATAGTCCATAATATTGGGAGTACTTAACATTCCTATAGAGTGATGAGAATGAGAAGAACTTGAATATGTCATGTAATTATTGACAGACAGTAAAATATCACAGTCAATTTGTATTTGTAAAAAACATTTCAGGAAAAAATAAAAATTGTACCTGTTATCTCTGAAAAGATTCAAACTTAAAATGATGACAGGAGGCAACTTTATGCAAATCACCCTAGAACAAAAGAGTATATATTTAATTACAGTATAAATTACAAAAGAATTATATTCTGTTACAAAATTATATTCTATTACAAAAGAATTATAATCATACAAGTTGAGAAATTTTGGATCGTAAATTGTTTAACAGTTGATTATATGTGGCTTCTCACAACTACTGTGTAATGCTTTCTTAGAGTTTTCTTAGTGCTATTTTGGTGTTATGTTTGGAATCTTCTAATTTTCCCCTAAACTAAAATAGAAAATACTGGGCCCACCCTCCTATACAGGCACAAATATAGCAACTGGGATGTTATCTGTATCCCACCATCTGCCCAGTTCTACTTCCATGTTCAGCAAAACTCACCAGGGTGGAGTAAATTTATGCAGCAGAGAATAATAGTTTTACTTTTCCCTTTTGTTCCTGCTAGGGTTCACAGACTAATCATCGTCAAAGAGGATGAGATTAGAATTCTGTCTTCTTTTTCCATTTGCATGAGGTTTCCCAATGTTCAACTAAGAACTTAACTAGAAGTGGGTGTTTAATATACTAGAATTCTTTTACTTGATAAAAATTTATCAAATGTAGTTTGAAGTTTAGACCCCAAATATCTCTATACTTTTGAAATGGTTCTGTGACAATGCAATCTATGTCTCGTTTCATTCAATTCTTTTTCTGACTTTTTGTAATTAAATTTTCTTTTTGGGGGCACATACAAAAATAATAACTCCCAAAGGAAAAAATATGAAAGCAGTAAGTTAATATAATAATGAGATCTTTGAGGTGGACTTTCTGGGCTAGAGAATTTCTCAAAAATTGTTTTACCATGAGTCTTGAAGTAGGGGAAAGACTCTGTGGGCCACCTGTTTCCATTTTCCAGTGAAAAGAGCGTGGTGATTACAAGTGAACGAATAAAAATTGAAGTAGAACTGGAATTTTGTTTTGATTAATTAATTTATTTTTTGAGACAGGGTCTCACTATGTAGTTCAGGCTTGCCTTAAACTCACTGTGGAGTCCAGGCTGTCTCTGAACTCATGGCAACCCTCCTGCCTCAGCCATCCAAGCACTGGGATTACAGGCATGTGCCACCACACCCAGCATCATAGGACTAGAATCTTAGTCATCCTCAAAACATAACAATAAGTAAAAAGAATAATCTAGAGAACGTGCTTCACTCATCTACAAGAAATGAGGAAATGGCTTTCTTTGGAAGAAGTTCTTAGCCCATGTATTGGTCAGGGTTCTCCAGAGAACAGAACGAACAGGGTGTATGTCTGTGTGTGTGTGTGTGTGTGTGTGTGTGTGTGTGTGTGTGTGTGTAGAAAGAGAAATTGGCTTGTGTGATAATGGAGGCTAAGAGGTCCCAAGATCTGTGGGTAGCAAACTGGAGACCCAGGAGAACCAAGATGTAGTTCTAGTCTGAGTCCAAATTTCTGAGGACAAGGAGAACAAGGGTTATACATTCAGTAGGAAGGCAAGCAGGCTTGAAAACAAGATCTGCTGATGTTTTATGTAATATGAGACTGCAGGCAAGATAAGACAGATGTCTCCACTCAAAGAGTCAGGCAGGAGGAATTTCCTTTTACTGGAGAGGTCAGCGTTTTTAGCCTTTCCAGGCCCTCAGTTGAGGGTATCCACATTAGGTAGAGCAATCAGCTTTACTAGGTCTCCTGATTCAGATGTTAATCTCATCCAAAAACACTCTCACAGACTCATCCAGAATGTTTGACCAAGTATGTGGGCATTAAATCACCTAGTCACATGGACATATAAAATGGTCACAACTCATGAGACAGAATGATAGCTCACAAGAAGGCTGCATGTTTAGAATGTTACTTTGATCTGGCCTGGTTTCCTACACAAAGCAAGATTCTCTCACATTGATGCTAGATGGCCATGCAAACTCTTGGAAATTTCCAATGGAGAAACCAATATTTTGTGAGAAAGCTCACAGGCAGTTTGATAGGTTATGATATATTAAGCTAAGGATGTTTTACTGTAATTTGACCTCTATTCTACTTCTAACCTGTGGAACTAAACAGAATGTCTACACTCTATTCTAAATACTAACTCTTCAAGTAAACTCAGATTTTTGCTGCATTATATTTCTCAAAATAGAAGGAAGGAATTTGAATGTACTTACTATAAAGCAATGAAAGAAGTTTAGGTAATGCATAAGTTAATTACTCTGAGTTGATCACTACCCAATGCATACATGAATCAAAATATCACCTTACAACTCATAAATTTACATTATGTGTCAATCAAAAAAGTTAAAGATTCCTGTCATATTCTTCCAAGTGTTTTCCCCAAGTTAGACATTCCCAGCTTTTTTCCAATCCTCTTAGTATATGATTTATTTGATATATTCTAGCTTTCATAAAATGTGATGCCTTAAACTGAATACATCATTCTTTGTGCTAGCTCTTTTTTAAGAAAACAAAATCAAGTTTAAGTCTCCATATAAACAAAAAGATTTTTATGGAATCACTGAAATCTTTACTTATGACTGTAATGCTACTAATCGAATTAGCCTTAATATATTACAAACTGTCTGATCCAAGAACCTTACATAAATGATTTCCAAAATCCACTAATATACATAATATTTATATCTGATGTATATATTAACACAATAATGCTATTTTCTTTGAGACTCAAATGTCAATCAGGTGGTCATACTGTAACCTAGCAGCCCTAATTTTTTTAAAGGTATACACTTATTCCCCTTGTGACTCAGATGAAGGGGACAGGAATGAACCCTGGTTGGCCTAAGATAGTTAAGGCGTTTCAGAATGGGAGCCATCTCCCTTGCCAGGAGTCTGGTTTAATGACAAGAATGTGACAGAGTTCTGCTGTAGTTTCTTCTTGGAATAATTTCCTTATTCATAAGAGGGAGAACTCAAGAAATGGCCTTTTTTTCCTTTCCCTGGGTATTAATGCCAGGGATGGTTATAACCATCTTACTATCACTGGAAATGTCAGAATAAATATATTGAAAGAACCTAAGTGCTTGATATCAACTACGCACCCTTCCTCCATATTTCCTGCCCTTCCTCTATAATTCCTGATATATGAGATAATTAAGTCAAGTCAAATCAGAGCTTTTTGTTTTAGTTTATTTTATTTTGTTTTTTGGTTACTTGCAGCCAGATCATCTTCATTAACAAGCTCTATGTAAGTTTTTGGAAAAGTTGTGTCAATTTTTACCTTACAGTGGGTGAGAAATCCAGTGTTCCTTTTAATTCTTTCCATCTTTTTCTAAATCCATCTTCCTGATACTGAGCTCTTGAGCACAGTGCTGACCCAACCACAGAACATGATTTTTTCATTTCAACAAAACAAAACAATAACAATGAAACAACCACTCACATCATACATATCAAAGTTTTGTGAGAGGGTGTGTGTGTGGATGCAAAATCTTATGGAAAATTTAAGCCAGGCATGGTGGCAAAAGTCTGTAATCCCAGCACTCTGAGAGGCTGAGGCAAGAAGGCCACAAGTTCAAGCCCAGCCTGGGTAATTTAGCAATCTAGTGAAACCCTGTCTTAAAATAAAAAATAAAGAAAGGGCTAAGGATGTAGCTCAGTGACAAGACCCTGGGTTCCATCTCCACTACTGCAACAAACAAGCAACCCAAAGCAAAACGGTCTATTGCCTGCTTTATCATTTATTTAATCATTGATTCAGTACGTACTGATTTTAGACTACAGGAATAGGTTTACATTCCTCCAGTAAAACATCTTACAGTGGATTTTTAGATATTCTTGCTTGTATTCATCCTCAGCAGTCCCATCTGCTGGGATTTTTCACTGGTCACTTCCAATAGCAGTCTCTGATTTCATTCTTCAGGGTAATCTCTCCAGGAAGAGACACTTCATTCCAATGATCACATCTTATTTTCAAAATAATTTATTTTTCCACCTGGTTTGCTTGTGCACATTAAAATTCATCGCATGCTCTGCTAAATTAAGGAGTACCTATTTTGAGACTTTCTTTTGGTGGCATAGAAAAATTGGCAGAAACTTTGAAATTTGAGTCTCTCCTTTCCTCCTCTTTTAGGAGACCCTGCAAAGGGAACAAAGTAATAAAGAGACTACAGTGATCCCTCCAGGACCCCTGTAGATACTCAAGTCTGTGGTTCTTGAATTCCATTAATGAAATGGTATAGCCTAAATACATTATATTGCTGTACATCACTCTATCCACACCTGGGCCTTTGAGTTTTGGCAACCAAAAATGTCTCCTGCCAATTGACAAAAATGTCAAACTGCCAATTGTCCCCTGAAGGGCATATTGCCCTAGTTGTTTACACAAACAAGGAGAACGCAAAAACTTCATTGTCATAAAAAATAACAAAACTGGGCTGGAGATTTAGCTCAGTGGTTCTGCCGCCTGCCTTGCAAGCGTAATGTTTCGAGTTTGATCCCCGGTACCAAAACAAACAAACAAACATAATGTAACAAAACAAATATAGACAAAGGAGCTACAACTGATTAAAGAATGACAACTAAATGCAACCTGTGGTCCTCAGATGATTCCTGTATAGAAAAATAATTGCTATAAAGAACTTTATTAGTACAATTAACTGCCTGGAATATGTACTACAGACTGAAGTATTATAATAATAATGAATTTCCCAATTGGACAGCTGTGGTGGGTTATATAAGGAAATATCTGGGTTCCTAGTATGAAGTGTTAAGAGGTAGAGGGAATAAATATCTACTCCCACATGGTTGAGGAAAAAAAATAAAATAAAATGGTACAGCATTTGCCTATAGCCTGCCCACGACTCCCATATACTTTAATCCATCTCTAGATTACTTACAACACTTAATAGGATGTTAATAGTATGTGAATAGTTGTACTATATTGTTTAGGAAATAATAACAACAAAAAAGTGCATACATGTTCAGTACACATGCAGTTTTGCTCATGTATTTTCAACCTGTAGTATGTTGAACATGCAGGTGTGGAACCTGTAAATGTAGAATTCTGACAGTAATTTTCCTGCTGATGTGAATATTGTCAGTTCACTTTAGAGAAAAAAAGCAGCTATAGTACTTTTGAATTCTAAGTAACATTTCCCCTTCCCTTGGAGACACAAAAATGGTAATATAATGAGTAATTGTTCTAGAGCTTTTGCAGATGAGTCTTTTCAGAAACTTTGAATTTTTTCTGATATTATAGAACTCTGCAACATGAAAATCCATCATTTCATCATCAGTTTCTACTCATGCTAAGACTTTAAAAAAATCTCAGAAATTTCTTGTATTTATCAGCTTTCCCATCACTAGGATGCAATACCCAACATCCATAACTTAAAGGCTGAGGACTTTACCTTGGCTTATGATTTCAGAGGATTCAGTCCATGGCCAGCTGGTTCCAAGCCAGGAACATCATGGTGAGAGGGCATGGTGGGGCACAGATCTTTAATTCATGGCAGTTGGAGCAAGCACAGCTGGGGAACCGTGCCAGAGAGGAAAGGGCCAAGGACCATACATAGACCCCAAAGCCACACCTCCATGACCCACCCCCACACACAGAATGTGATTTACTAATCCCCTAGGTGGCCAAATCCTGCTTAATGGTCACAATTACTGTCTATTATCTCTCCAGGTCTATTAGATATGAAGGAATCTGAGCTGTTTTTACTCTAGCCATCAATTGGTTGGATTGGGCTGGAACGTGGTATCCCTTTGGCAAGAACAGGTTGGCAGTTTTACAGGGATGGACCCCACAGGCTCTGTCATTGCTGAATTTAATCATGCATCTCTTCCAGGTGGTCTCTTAGGTCTCTTGTATCAATTCTGAGCAGCTGTCTCTTTGAGTCTCTCTAATTTGCTCCTGAAAATAGTATAAATGACAAGTATGATCCTAGGACAATTATTATTGCACAAAAATCCTTGTTAATTGCACCTGTGTGGCCCAGTTTTTAAAAGTAACCTACTTTCTTAATTCACTCATTATTCATTCACTCATTCATTGACTTATTATAGTGTTTACTAATTGTTTTCTTTCTGTGGCCTCCTGCCAGGTTCTTGTTATCATTATGGCCCTCTGTAATAGCCTGCTTAATCCACTGATGAGCACAATGCCCCTAGGATCCAGTCACCTTACAAAAGCCCCAACACTAAACACAGGAGACTCTCAGGGAACATTTTAAACCATAATACCCTTGAAGTTATAATATTGATGGAAATACTTTAATTTTTCCAATTATTTTGTCAGTGTCAAATCTATGTAATACTCCATTCATGCTGGGTATGGTGGCACATGACTGTAGTCTCAGCACTTAGGAGGCTGAGGCAGAAGGATCACTGAGAGTTTGAGATCAGCCTGGGCTACATAGAAAGTTCAAGGCCAGCTTGAACTACATAGCAAGACCTTATCTCCAAAAAAAAAAAATTAGAACTAATACTCCACTCAAGTGTCTACTTAAAGCAAATGGTATTCAATACAGAAAAGAGCCAATTAAGTTGCAGAAGTTGGACTAGTCTTTATAGTTTATTGTTATATTAATCATGAAAATGGAAAATAAATCAAAAATAATAAATTTTGAGCTGGACATGGTGGCACATGGCCCTAATTCTATCTCTCAGGGAGCAGAGACAAAAGTCTCTCCAGTTTGTGGACAGCCTAGGCTACATAGTCCACCTGGATAAACACCCAGGTTGGGGCACCCTTAATCCTACCCAAAACTATGCCAAACCAGTCAGTGGGCTAATTTAGTAATCACACACTCCTGATTCCAGCATCACACCCTTAATCCCAGCATCACACACTTTAGATCCAGCCACCTCTGAAAAATCCCACCTATGACTGCGTGAGGCTTTGGGAGGGCATGTAGACACAAGCCATAACACCAAATAAAGCTTCTCTTTCAGAATAGATTCAAGCCATCAAGAGATTATAATATCTGAGCTGTGCATGGTAGCACATATCTGTAAACCTAACAGTCTGGGAGGCTGAAACAAGAAGAGTGCAAGTTCAAGCCCAGCCTGGGCAATTTCGTGACTCAATGAGACCTTGTCTCAAAATTTAAAAATATAAAAAGGGGCTTGTGATATAGCTCAGTACAAAGAGCCTGGGTTCAAATCCCAGTACCATCAAATGTATATATCTTAAGATGATGATGCTAACTTCTATTAGTTTCCTAGGGCCACTATAACAAAGTACCACAAATGAGTAACTTAAATGACAGAAATTTATTGTCACAATTTTGTCAACAGGGTTTGTTCCTTCTGTGGGTATCAGAAAAAGTAGGTTCCATGCGTCCCCTGGCTCCTGGTGCTTGCTGGCAATCTCTGGTGCTTTTTGGAGTACAAAAGCACCACCCCAACATCCACACGCATCTTCACATGGCTTCTCCCTCTGCTCACATTGTCCTCCGTTTCTTCCCTTAGTGAGGACATGAGTTGTATCAGATGAAAGGCACACCCTACTCCTGTAGGACCAGTTAAATATTTAAACAATCGTATTTCAAAATAAGGTCACAGTCTGAAGAACCAAAATTCACATAGGAATTTTGGGGGATACAACTCAACCCATAACACTTGTAATTAAAATTATGTTTTATAATAATGGATCATCTATTTCTTCAATAAATTTCTACTATCTGTGTACCAAACAATATGTAAGGCACTGGTAATAAGTTATACACTCCAATACTCTCTTTTCTAATAAGTGTCAAAATTCTGAGACCAAAACTAATATATTTGATTATGTAATACATCATAAGTAATTACAGAAAGATTATCTAGACTAAATATTTTCTTTTACTTTTTTTTTTTTCCAGGACCAGGGATTGAACTTAGGACCTTGTGCTTGTAAGGCAAGGAGTGGCACCACTGAGCTATATCCCTGGCCCTCCTTTTACATTTCTAAAGGCTTTAATAGGATTCTTTTTACTGTAAAGAAGACACTGTTCAAAACCAACTCCATTTTAGGAATAAGCTTTACATTTCCCTTTTGTTAAATGATGGCCTGTCCACAGTTATCATGTCATAGTACAGACATGTCTTTTCAAAGTCTAGGTGCAAATTGTCATTGGAAGCTTAAATTAGAAGAGAAAGTCAGTTTCAATTGTATGTAGTCATATTTGCTTCTAAAATCTTTCCCTTGAAATTTTTATAGGCATATTCTGATTACTTCACGTGTTAACAGATGCCCCTACATTAGTTATGTCATGGACACTGTTACGGTTTGGATCAAAAATGTCTCCCAATCATGTGTTGAGAAGTGGGATATTGGAAGGTAGATAGATCGTGGAGTTCCTAAGCTATGAGTTGATAGCCATCTATGAATTGATAGTTGAATGTGCTATTAGGAGGTAGGACCTAGTTGAAGGAAGTAGGTCACCAAGGGAGTGACCTGAAAGGGTCTCCAGTCCATTCTTTCTCTGGCTCTTACCCAGCTCTGTTTACTGGCTGCCATAGGTTGAGCATCTTTCCTCTGCCACACCCTTCCACCATGATGTTCCTCCCCATGATGTTCAGACCAGGGACTGAAACCTCTGAAATCATGAGCCACATTAAACCTTTTCTCCTTTAAGTTGTATATATCAGGTATATGGTCCCAGCAGTGGAAAATCTAATTCAGGCACAAAGATTCATATATTCAAGAAGCATGTATTGAATATTTTATCCTAGGTCCTAATCTAGCAAGGTTTAGTAAAAGACGGAGCATACATACTCTGAAGAAGGAGATGTCTGATAGAAGGTGAATGAACAGCTTCAATACACGGTGGTAAATAATATTTGATGTATGTTAGCATAAAGAACCCACAAGACAGCCAAGTTGGGAGACGAGCAGGGTTGGAAATGTGGCAGAGGAATAGAAAACTTTGAAACTTCATGATGAATCATTAATGCTAGAAGTGCTCATTGATTGTTATATGTAGTAAGATTTTATTTTGTCAGTTCTCAAATATTCCAAGTGCTGAGTGCCTCTCCTTTGCAAACTTTAAATGAAACATTATTTTGATGATGGAGAATTCAGCATTTGTTATAGTTCAGTTATTAAGGCTGAACATCAAGAAAAAGATGTATCCCATGGAGAAAATTAATGATTGGGGCAGAAACTTAGCTGGTTGATCTAAAGAAATATACTATACAGAGACTTGGCCAGAAAAACAAAGGTATGATTCATTCTCCTCTTAAGAAGGCTTGATCAAAGTATCCAAATGAATTCCTTGAGTCTTGAATCTTTAAGTGCAGTCATCCCAGGCTTGAAACTCACCCATGTAACTGCTTATTGTCACCATACATAGCTTTAAATAGGGACAAGAATGTCACCAGTAACAGTACTTGATAGTAGGAGGCTATTTTCCTCTTCATCTGCAATAGACTGGTTACTGAGAAAGCTGTTTTGCAACTCTTCATTCATTCACTCAGACATTATTCATCCTTAAAAAATTATAGAGTGAAATGTAAATTACAGGTTAGGAATCCCTTATGAAAATGCTCCTGGAACAGAAGTGTTTTGGATTTTGAGATATTTGCATATACATGATGAGATATCATAGGGATAGGATCCAAGTCTAAACACAAAATTCTTTTATGTTTCATGCACACTATATACTCATAGCTCAAGAGTAGTTTATACTCTATTGTGACTTGTCACATGAAGTTAGGTTTGCAGAGGTCCACTTGTAGTGTCATGTCAGCACTCAAAAAGTTTTGGCTGGGCATGGTGGGGTGGCTACTTGGCAGGGTGAGACAGGGGTTTTTCTGGTTTTGTTTTGTTTTTTTTTTGGTACTGGGGATCGAACTTGGGACCTTGCACTCTCAAGGCAGGTGGCAGAACCACTGATCTACATCCCTGGCCCAAGGCAGGAGTGTTCTTGAACCCAGGAGTTCAAGATGAGATGGGACAACAGTGAGATACAATCTCACACAAACAAAAAAAGTTTTGACTACTGGAGCATAAGGACAGTCAACTTGTATATTTTAATGAAGCTGTTCTAAAATACCTATTTATGGTGTTGTCTTAGTTATTTTCTTTATTGCTGGAACAAAATACCCAACACCACAAGTTAAGGAAGGAGAGGTTTATTTTGGCTCACAGTATGTGGAAGTTTCAGTTCCTGGTTGGCTTCTCCAAGGCAGGGCAGCATGGCAGAGGAGGCATGGCTCATGGCATGGTGTCAGGAAGCAGAAAGCTATGAGCCTCTGTATCCAGCCATAAAAGCTTTTTGAATCAAGTAAACTTTAGGCCCTAGCTAGGTTCTTCTGCAGTGTCCTCCTTTTTCTCTGGGTCATGTCCCAGGGTGATAGTCCTTTCTCCTTTCAGGTTATACCACTGGATATGAACTCAAATGCTCTTTATTCAGAAACTTACTGTGCAAACCTCCCCCAAAACTGTATAAAGTCCTCATCAATAAAAAGAGAATAATTGAAAGGAATGCTTGGAAGTGTTCCCAAATGTCCTCAACGTTGGAAAAAAACTCTAGCCTATAATATTTCTAATCACTCATCCCCAAGAATGGAATTGAAGGGTAAGTCAAGGAAAAGAGAGTCTTAGCATGGAGGCTCTGAAGAAAAGGTGGTCCAGCTGCTTCTTTTCAGTAGAAAAGTGAGCTAGGAGCTCTACAACCCAAGGGAGGACATGCTCCTCTTCCAAAAGCTTTATACCAAAGAAAAAAATCAAAGCATGTTTGGATGAGGAGTAACATATTCAATAAAATAAGTCAATAATAAAAATATGGATGTCTAGATTTGGAACAGGTTTTTCTTAAAGAAAAAGAAGTTTAATTTCCATTAGTGGTGGAGTAGCATATATCAAATCAACCTTTCCACAAGTAGCATTTATAAACTCTAGACAAAGTATGGAAAATAACTACATGAAGGCATTGAGTAGTGACCAAAGCAGGGTGAAGATGGAGGAGAGTCAACCCAGGAAGAAAGAAATGACAATGGCTGAGTGAAACAGGGTCCCTCTATGTAGTTTAGGCTGGCCTTGAACTCACTATGTAGCCTAGGCTGGCCTAGGTTGTCCTCCTGCTTCAGCCTCCCAAGTGCTGGGATTATAGGCATGGGCTACAGGCATGCACCAACACCATCATGCCCCTCATCACGGCTGGCCAAGTTTTCCATTTTTTATGTCTGCTTATGTGCAGGCAGACTTCAATCTGCAACATGCAGGGTGGCTAAGGCCCAGAAACTTGGAATCTTTTTTTATTTTTAATGTTTTTCTTTTTCCTTTGACAAGGTCTCAGTATGTAGTCCAGGCTGGCTTTGAACTCACAATGTAGACCAGGGTGGTCTTGAGCTTTCTATTTTTCTGCCTCAGCCTCCTGAGTGCTGAGTACCCATGTACCACCATGGCTGGCAGAAACTTGTAATCTTACAGGTTAAGTACTCAGAACTAGAGTTTAGGGCAAGCACAGCTAGAGGTGAAGGAGAATATTCCAGAAAGGAGAACAATAGAAGGAGAGAGCTAGTTTTTGAGTATAAAGTCTATTAGAAAATCTAACTGACCCCTGTACTGTGCTTCTAGAGAGCAGAGCCTAAGCAGCCCATATATGGCTAAAAAAAACAACCCCAAAGAGAGATTTCAGCTATTTGTCCAACACAGAGGGGGCGGAGTTTGGACTTTGAATTCTGCCAAGGTAACTGTCTACTACTAAGACAAAAGTCAATGTTCTTGAGAGGAGCACTTCAAAGTACAGAATTTCTACAATATATTCACTTACCATATCCTGAATACAACCCAAAATTACTAGGCGTAAGGAGAAACAGGAAAGGCTGAGGGTTTAGGTCAGTGGTGCTGCACCTGCCTGGCAAGCACAACATCCTGAGTTAAATTCCTGATACGGAAAAAAAAAGAAGAAACAGGAAAATGTGGCCAATGCTGGAAGAAGACACCGGCTACCAACCTGAGGATGCGTTGGGTGTTACAATAAGCACACAAGGATTTAAAAGCAGTTATCATTCTTTTTTGCTTTTTGAGACAGAGTCTCAAAAAGTCAAGGCTGGCCTCAAATTTGCAGCAATTCTCTTGCCTCGCCTCTCAAGTGCTGGGATTACCATGCCCAACCATTCAGGCAGTTATTACAACACTTGATACTTAAGGACATTAAAGAAAATGTAAATCTAATGAATGATATATAGGAAATCTCAGCAGAGAAAAAAACTATACAGAAATGACTGAATGGAAATTCTAGAACTAGATATTAAGAAATCTAACATTTTAGAATCATAGGATAGCTGTAACTGCAGAGGAGAGAGCAGAGCAAAGAATTAGTTCCTTGAAGATAAAGCAATAGAAATTATCCAATGTGGAAAAACAAAAACCAGAGTAGAAAGCCTGGGAGAAAATGAGCAGAGCCCCAGTGATTTGATAAACAGTATCAAGAAATTTAACGTGTGTAAATAGAATTCCAGGAGAAAGGGGGAGGGGAAAGGAAAAGGGGGAGGGATGGGAAGAGGAGAAAGAGACACAGAGAAGAAATATAAATAGGACCAAAAATTTGAAGAACTAATGGCCAAAGTATTTCCAAATTTGATGACATATACAAGACATTGGAGAATCTTGGCAGGTTAAGCACAGAGAGAGCTATGCCTGGGCTTATCATAAGCACACTATTGAAAACCACAATGAAAGAGAACACCTCTGAGGAGAAAACCAGCACATTGTAAACAGGATGACGGTGACATTCATGACAGATGACTTCTTACCACAAGCCAGAGGCAATGAATGACACATTTACAGAACTGAAAGGAAAAAAAATCCTAGAATTTTATATCTACTTTCTGTTTAGTGAATGTACACAGAATTGTACACTGAGGAAAAATAGCCCCAAGGAAATGCAAATTAAATCAACAAGGTAGAACTATACATCTATTTCTATGGCCAAAATTCTGATCCCTGACACCAAATGCCGGAGAGGGTGTGGAACAACAGGAACTCTCAGTCACTGCTGGTGGGAATGCAGAATGGAAGAGTGACTTTAGGAGACAGTTTCTTACAAAATGAACAAACATTTGCTGTATGACCCATCAGTCATGCTTCTTGGTATTTACCCAAAGGAGTTGAGAACTTATGACCATACAAAAACACACATGCAGATGTTTATAGCAAATTTATTAATGTTTGCTAAAAACTGGAGGAAACCAAACTGTCTATCATTAGGTGATATAGGGTGGTATATCACCAATGGGATGCTATTCAGAGCTAAACATAAATGAGCTACTGAGCCTTGAAAAGATAAGGAGGAAACTTAAATGCATATTACTAAGTGAGTCAACCTAAAAGGCTACACACTACATGATTCCAAATATGTGACCTCCTGAAAAAGGTAAAACTATTGAGTCAGCAAAAAAGATTAGTGGTTTGCAGGACTAATTGGAAATGGAGGGATGAATCAGCAGAGCACTAAGGATTTTTTTTTAGGGCTGTAAAACTACTCTGTATAATGCTACAGTGGTAGATTATGTGTCATTCATTATACGATGTACGATAAAAATATAGTGAATGTTTACATTTAAAAGTTTATTGTATAAAAGATATATTGCTATTTACCCCCTCAAAATATTCTGCCTAACTTTGAACACACTCATCCCATTATTCTTGCCAGTTTCTGAAGCAGTTCTGGAAGTCCTCTTTTGTGAGTGTCTTTAGTTGCACTGTCACAGCTGGTTCAATGTCCTGAATCCATTCAAAACTTTTAGTTTTCATGGTCATTTCAACCTTGAGAAAGAGCCAGAAGTTGCATAGTGCCAGATCAAGTGAACAAGATGGATAAGGTCACACTGTAATGTTTTTACAAGCCTGCCTTTCTGTTGGATGGCACTCAGCAGCAGCATTCACCAGATTTTTAAAATCACACTCAGGAAAGAGGACTTTAGAGCTATTTCAGAAAGTGTCAAGAATGATGGGATAAGTGTTTTGAAGGTTAAGGGGAGTATTTTTAGGGAGGTTCATCACAATGTGTCTTTTATTGTAACTTATTTTTTTAAAATGGCAGATTCACCGTATATTTTGATCACACCACGGACATTATCCAATCTCATGGAATGTACAACATTTCTAATGAATGCCAATATAAACTATGAACTTGGGGCAAAAATGCTATGTCAATGTAGGTTCAACAGTGTAACTCACTGCCAATCTGGGGATGTTGCTACTGGGGGAGTCTATGCACAGGTAGAGAGAGGAGGTTTATGGTAACTCTTTGTACCTTCTGCTCAACTTTTCCGTGAACCTAACTGCTTCAAAAAAAAAAAAATCAATTGAAGTAACTTTCAGGGCCAGGGATTTAGCTCAGTGGTTCTGGTGCCTGCCTCGCAAGTGCAAGGTTCCGAGTTCAATCCCTGGTACCAAAAAAAAAAAAAAAGTAACTTTCACGTTTTCTTTATCCATTCATTTGCTGATGGGCACATAGGCTGCTTCCAAGATTTAGCTATTACGAATTGTGTTATTATAAACATGAGTATGCATGTATACTGTAATATAATATCTTTAACTTTTTGGGGAAGATACGTAGAAGGAGAATTGCTGGATTGGATGCAATTTCTATTTTTAGTTTTTTGAGGAGTCTTTGTACTGATTTCTAAAGTGGTTAGACTCATTTACATTCCCACAGCAATCTAGGATTCCTCCCTTCCCACCCCCGCTCATCCTCACCAGAATTTGTTATTTCTGATTTCTTAATGATAGCTGCTCTTTCTGGAATAAGATGGAATCTCAGTGTTGTTTCGATTTTCATTTCTCTAGTGACCAGAGACATTGAACATTTTTTCATGTACTTATTGGCTATTTGTATTTCAGGGAGAGGCGCTTTGGACACACACACACAGACCAGGCCCATGTGCAAATAGAGAGATGACCTTGTGGAGACACAGTGAAAAGGGAGCCATTTGCAAGACAAGGACAGAGGATTCAGAAGAAACTAACCAGCCCATACCTTGCCATGGACTTCTGGCCTTCAGGACTGAAAACACAAATATTTTTTATCAAAGCCATGCAAACTGTGACATTTTGGTATGGCAGCTGTAGCAAGTTAATGCAGTAGGTGATCCCACAAGTCATGGAAGAGGCTTGGGAAAGAAGGAGGGGTGGAAAGGCAGCCAATAAAGATGTATGATTATTCTCTGTGGGAAACAGTCAATATGGGTAATTTAATGTAAAATCTTGATGGGATACTGCGATCATGGTAATTAAGAGGACAGCTGTAGTGTAAGGCAGATATAGGTTTATTTTATTTTATTGTGGTAGTGGGGATTGAAGCCAGGGCCTTTGCACTGAGCTTCATCCCCAGCCCTTTTTTATTTTTTATTTTGAGACAGTTTTGCTAAGTTGCCCAGGCTGATTTTGAACTACCATCCTCTGGCCTTCACCTCCTAGATGCTGGAATTACAGGCTTGCACCCCTAAAGTAAGAAATTAAGCCTGGGACAAATCGGTCAAACAACTGGGCAGAATCTATCAAAGTCATGGAGACCCTGGGCACATGCGGAGAAGATGGGATCCAGGATGACTCTGCAGCCCCTGAGCATGGTGTGTGGAACCCATCAGAAAGGTGCTATTTTCAATTCTTCATTTGCATCTGGTGCAAAGCTAAGTGGGTCTTCCGTAGGGCAGTTTAAATGTGGCACTGGGCCAAGTGAGTTTTTGCTAGGACAACCATCCCAATGCTTTATTTGAATAAAGGGAAGCCAATCCAGGAATTGCAGACACAAAAGACCCCTCTCCCTTTTCCTTGTAGCCACTGTGAGTCTGTTCACCATTTGCTCTCACTCTGCAGACTGTCTCTTTTCCACCTTCAGTAAACGTACACCCTGCTACCTTTTCTGTGTGTCTTTCCAATTCTTTGTTCAGGACACCATGAACCTGGAAGGAATTTCCCCGGGCCCACCATCGGTAGGTAATACCACCACATCTAGCTCCTGGGTTTATTATCTATAAAATTGCGATAACGTTATCACATTAGGAGAATAACATAGTCCGTGAAAAACCATTTGCCAATACTTGACATATTTTAAATGCTCAAGAGGTATCATTACTTTTTAATTATTTCATGACAACTCTATGAAATTAGTGTTAATGATGATAATTTTTTTGAAAATATTTTCCGGTGCTTTTTTGTTAGGTAAATTCTGATACCAGATTGTTGTTATGAAAGGCATAATATCCACTTGGTTCAGTTGAGTCTATGTCACTTGTTCCCCAGCCACTCACAGGTCTTTTACTATTGTGTAAGGAGTGGAACAGATGCTTTTTTTTTTTTTTTTTTTAACAATAAAAGTCTTCTTTATCATTCTAGTATAGAAGCCAGTTGTTACATTTTGGGCAAACTTAGTCTTTTCTATGTGGCATTTGTGTTTTTCTGAAATTATCCCTTTATTAAGTATTGCTTTTCACAATAAAAAAAGAAGATATTTCCAGTAATGAAACTATTAAGATTTATATTGGGATGCTTACCTGAATTATTGTGGTGCTTAGTGTCTGGTGGAGTGGTGAGGCAAGAGACTAGGGTGTGGCAAAGCTGGCTGGGAAGTGGGTGTGACATGTTAACTACAAAACCCCAGGACACACACGAAGAGTAGTTTTCAAAGCCCTGCATGTGGACTTCTCTCAAGAACTCAAGCAGTTTTGGATAGTATGGGCTAGACCTGATGCCAGCCTGGGGAGTAGGTGATACAAGAAGGATAGTCGACATTGAGCTCTCCGCTACTGTGTTCTCTCACAGTAGCCCTATCTCGTCTTGCAGAGTACACTTATTTTCCAACTTTTACTTGACCCAAATTGTTCTGCAATACTTTAATAAATGTAAAACCTTGCTATCATTTGCACTTGTCTTGACCAATTCTTTGCGAAGGACAGAAAGAATCTAGAAACCACACCTAGCAGCAGACTCCAGAACCCCCAAAACCAGTAATAGTGGCCTAATAATTACTTAATACACTAAGTACTTAAATGATTTTTTTCTCCTGTAAACCAAGACAGAACTGTCTATAGGTTCACAAATTCCATAGGTTTCCCACTCCAAAAATAAACGAATAAATAAATAAATATTCCCACCTGCAGAAAATAACACACCTCTTTCCCTTTTGAGTACCTGGACTCTATTTCTTTGAGTGTGTACTTTTAAAATTCTGCCTAATAAATCCCTTTATGCCTCTTCAAAAAGATAATTGATTATGTGTACATGTGATTTTCTTGTTGATAGGCTGTGCTGAAATTACATTCCTTTGTGCTCTGTCTCTGCTTCGTGCTGTAGGGCAAAGTGCATACATATTTTATTAGTGGCACATGTCCAGTGTTTTCTTCTTCTATGTCCTAAGGTTGAGAGGGGCTTTTGGTGAGTCATCGTCTGGGTCTCTGTGGTGACGTGTGACCTTATGGTCTGTCTACTGGGTGCATGCTTTGCTTCCTGACATGAGGCAGCAGTTCCTGAAATGCTGACCACGTGGCTGGGGCAGCCTGTTCCTGAGGATTGCCCTAGACTGGCCTCCTGGGAAACAAGAACGTATCTTATAATGAAGATGTCAGGTACTTAAGTAAATTACCTTTAATTATGGAAAACATTAAAGGGCTGAAGCATAATAAGTGATCAAATTAGATTATCCTTTTCTTAGCAGAAGTTAAAAAGAATACAACTTCATATACACAAGTCCTATCTTCACATTAAAAAATTTTAAAAAAACACAATTCTTACGTCATGTAATGAGTCTAAAAGAGTCAATTTAGTTTTTTAAAGACAATTATTCTTTAAGAAAAGGTCAAATAGTTTTTATTGCATTCAAACAATATAAACACTTGATTTTCAATAAAAGCAAAAATCAACTGAATGTGTATTACTATGGATATTAGGAGTCAGGAGATTAAAAATAAAGGCGTTAATTTAAAATATGCACTCAGGAATTGAATAGCTATTTATTAAGAAATAAATACTACCAGGAACTGGCCTAGGTGCTGTAGTCATAGCTAAAATAGACAAAAAAGAAAAAACTTACTGCTCACTTTGTTGTTGTTGTCGTCGTTGTTTTTTGCACAGAGTCTCCTAAGTTGCCTAGGGTGGTCTTAATTTCACAATCTTCCTGCCTCAGCTTCCTAAATAGCTGAGATTACAGGCATGTGCCATCATACCCAGCTACTACGTTCATATTTATTTATTTATATATTTACTTAGCTATGATCTTGCTATATAGTTCAGGCTATCCTTAAACTCACTATTTAGCCCAAGCTGGTCTTGAACTCATAGCAATCCTCCTGTCTCAGCCTCCATAGTGCTGAGATTACAGGCATGTGATACCACATCTTGCTCCCCCTCACATTTTAAAGAAATATTTAAGTAAAATCCATAAAACATTATGAAAGAATGATAAGAAAAAAACAAGTCCTTAAATTCACCAAATGTTAAAAAAACCCAGTCAATTAAACCCCAGATGATAAATCAGGGATGCCCAAGAAGATAAATCAGGGATAGCCAAATCATTTCTAATTTGGAAAATGATGACCGAAAACAAAACAAAAATAAAAGTAGCAAAAAACATTACAGATAACTAAGAAAACTATCGCAAAAATGTCTAAGGCAATCCAAGCATGGTGGTACAACATCTATAATCTCAGTACCCTGAGAGGCTGAGTGAGGTTCAAAGTTCACAAGTTCTTGCCCAGTCTGGGCAGCTTAGCAACTGAGACCTGGTCTTAAAATTTAAAAAGAGCTGGGGATGCAGGTCAGTAAAAAGGCTAAGACAATAACTAAATAGAATAGTCAAAGAATGTCAGCCATTTAAAAACTTGAAGCTCATGCGTCAATGATGAATGCTGTTACTGGGTTCTGGGGCTCTGGAGCCTCTTTCTAGAGGCATTTCTAGGTTACTTTCTGTCCTGAACAAAGAATTGGTTTCAACAAGCGCAAAAGGTAGTGATGTTTTACATTTATTAAAGGTAGGAAAAGAAATGTGCTCTGCACAGTGAGTTTGGGCCAAGTAAAAGTAGGGAAACAAATACACTCCACAGGGTTAGAGTGGACCACTGTACAAGAGAGAACACAGTGACCGAGAGCTCAAGGGCGACTGTTTTTTGTGTCTCCCTCCCACTCCTCATGCTGATCAGGTCTACGCTGTCCTTTTGAAAACTTGCTGGAGTTCTCAGGAGAACTGAAGACAGCACACTCTGATTGGTTCCTGGTGCAGGGCTTTGGGAACAGTTCTGTGCAAGTGTGTTGGGACTTTGCAATTAACAGGTCATGGCCACTTCCAGCCAGTCTGCCATACCGTAATCTCCCATCTCAAATCTCAAACCGATTTATAAATCCATCAGATGCAATTAGATAAGATTCTAGGGTAGAATAAAGAGCTCAGATGAGAGAAAAATTTAACAGTCACCTGAATGCCCTGACAAGGTTTATGCCTTAATGGGTTCCTTTGGATGCTTGATAGATGTGTTCAGCAATACTGTTTGTTTAGTTCACTCAGAGAATTATATAAACTCAAAAGACCTCTAAACATGCCAGGCTGATTATGCCATTTAATTCATTAAAGATAAACATATTTACAGTGGACAGATTCCTCACAAATGTTCAAGATACTCTTAACCTTCTCTGGGAAAAGAAGGATTCAGCTGTATAGGGACAAAGGAAATTTTCCTTTCACCCATTGAAGTCTGTGAAAAAACTGACAGTAGACAGGTTAACAGGAGAAGAGTATAAAAATGTATTATGTCTCTAAGCTTGGGAGATTGACATAATATGAGACTTGATGGAGGGTCAGATGGTGGTAGCTTAAGTATCATTTTTGGTAGTATTAGATATTGAACACTCAGGCCCCCCCCCACATTTTTTTAGTTTTTATTTTGAGACAGGGTCTTGCTAAATTGCTAAGTTGTCCAGGCTAGGCTTGAACCTGTGATCCTCCTGCCTCAGCCCCACTGAGAGCTGGAATTACAGGCATGTGGCACCATCCCTGGCTTTAGCTAACATTTTTGAGTTATGGAAAGAAATAAGAGATGCCAATGAAGAAGTGTCGACACAAGCTCAGGGAGGGTGAGGGGAGGAAATGAATTGTAAACAGAGATTTTCTTATGTGGCTGGTGTCTCTCAGAGAGCAGTGTTCAGAAGCAGAGGCCTCCTTTTAGTCTCCTGTCCTGTGAGTTAATTCTGTTTGATGAGTTTATAGGGAGGTGGCTCAAGACAATTGCATTAATTCCTAAGAAACTTCCCTTATTCAGATAAGGGAATGTCAGAGAAAGTCCCTTCCTGCACTTCAGGAGGAAAGAGGGCAAGAGATAAGGGCAGGGTGTAAGGGAAACTTCGTTTTTCCTTTAGTTTGAGGTACTCGGCATGCCGAAGCATCATACTTTGGAAGCATTCAGCATACCAAATGATCACTTTTTTGGGGGTATCACTTTCTGAATGCCAATGGTGGATCTTAAAGGCATTTCAACTAGACTGTGGAAGAGCTAAAAGAATTTTCCTGTGGATTACTGTTCATTCAATACATGTACACTGGGCACTTACTATGTTCCTGCACTAAATACTGAATTCCCAGATTTTAATAAAATCAGTCCAATCCCTCAAAGAGCTCACAGTCTAATGGGAAACACTGAGGAATAATTATAATATATTATGTAGTATGAAGAAGATACTAGAGAAATGCAAGGGGAAAGAGATTATTTGGGAGGCTGAGCAATGGCTTCCTTAAAATAGTATTTTAGTTTAATTTTAAAGGAGGAGACAGTGAAGAAAAATTCATTCCTGGCACAGTAACAGATACATACAAGGACACAGAGTATTTAGGAAATAGCACGTGTCTCTCACTGATGTGTGAGACTCTTTGGTTGTATCTATAGATGACTCTTGGGAAAGAATGAGAACAACTGGTTATTTCACAGCCATGGAGAGATAAGGAAGAGAGGAAGATGTTCAAATTTTGTTTTAGAAAGATCCTTCTGGTGATATTGTGTAGCACAGGGGAGCTATGGGAAGTAAAGGAGGGAGTTATGAGGGTTATCCTAATAGGCCAGGCAAAAATTGATAAAGGCTGAATCAAGGCAGTGGAAATTTAAATCTATGGATTTTATTGCTGAATATAGTTGAGAGCCCAGCTAAAGAAAATTTATCCACCCCCCCCACCTCGGGCCATGTTGGACATACATCAACAAATTCTTTTATCATTAATTCTCTTTTCTTTTTCGTTTTTTTTTTTTGGTACCGGGGATCAAACTCAGGTCCTTGTGCTTACACAGCAGGTGGCAAAACCACTGAGCTAAATCCCCGGCCCTAATTCTCTTTTCTTAAACTCCATCCAAGCCATTACCAAACAACCCAGTATGCTTATCTTTTATTAGACATTAGATTTCTTTCTACTTGATAGAATTCAAGAGATAACACAAACTGGGTATGCTGGCTGATGCTTGTAATTCCAGAACTTTGGGAGGCTGAGGCAGAAAAATCAAGAGTTCAAATCCTGTCTGGGCAATTTAGGGAGATCTTGTCTCCAGAAAAAGAGGAAAGGGGGGAGGGGGGAGGGAGGAAGGGAGAGAGAGAGAGAGAGAGAGAGAGAGAGAGAGGGAGCACTCAATGCAAAGACCCTAGGTTCAATTCCAGGAACCTTTAACTCCCTAATGATAACCTAAATCACTGAGAAGATTTTAAGGGAGAGTAAGCTGTAATAATATTAACATTTTCTAGTACATGTTGAAATCTAACAATAACCTAATCATGTAGGAAATTGAAGCTTTTTGTTACCCAGGATTCAATGGGAATTTGGGAGTTTAGAAAAAAAATTTAGACCATGTTGGTTCTTAAACACTATGGAGGAAAAAAATAGGGATTACTGCATAGGTAGAAGTGGGGTTTAAAAGAAAAAGAATGGGGTTTGAGCCATCTCTCTCTCTCTCTCTCTCTCTCTCTCTTTCTTTCTTTCTTTCTTTCTTTCTTTCTTTCTTTCTCTCTTTCTTTCGTACCAGGGATTGAACTCAGGACCTTGTGCTTGTGAGGCAGGTGATGGAACCACTGAACTAAATCCCTAGCCCCCTGAGCTACATATCTTTTATCAAGAAAAATATAGAGACTTTTACTAAGGTCCAACAGGATTTGGGAGCCCCTAATTACGGAAGAAAAGATAATCCCCCTGTAAGTATTTTTGCATGTATTAACACGTTTGAATACTACTGATTATAACTAAGCACCTACATACTGCATAGCCATTATGCTACCTGGGGACACATTTCAGATATGGAATATCAGCACTCTCCTACTTGTTTAAGAATGTCCTTCCCAATATGTCAACGAACAGCTTCAGTGTTAGATGTCAGGTTCTAAAATTCATGTGAAGACTTCTGGGAAGTTGGTGGAGTGGTAAGCAGCAACAAATCAACCTCTCCAAGATTTGGAATCCAGACACTGGAAAATAACAACTTGGGGAAGAAAAGAAGGAGAGAGGTGGATCCCCTGGACCCAGAAAAGTTCTGAAGGGAAAACTGAAGACTACAGAGAAAGTAAAGAGACAGAATTCAATGCAGAAAAAGGAAGGGGCAATCTTCACTTTCTCCCTGGCACCTGGTTCATGGTGGGACAAAGAAAGATCAAATCTACAAAGACACAGTAAAAGTGGGTGACACCAGAGGCCTCCAGGGAGAAAGGCACCAGTAGAACAGAGCAGTGAATGCTGTGCACTACAAGAGTTGGTGAGTGACTCCAGTTCAATTGAGCAGAGTCCCCTGGAGACAGTGCTTGGTTGATGTGATTTTAGGGAGGGGCCAACTGAACCATGGTCTCAGAGCAGCCATGGGTTGGCTTCATCTCACAGCTCCCAGTGTTAAAAACCCACAGTGACTGGGTAAGGGACAACCACAGGAGATATGCAGGGTCAGAGAACAGTGGTTAGGCTGGCAAGAGACACTCAGAGTGTTATAAGCTTAATGAGTCAGGCTCCAACCCCACAATGAAAGGCCAGAGTCAGCTTGAACTTCTGTGGAATCAAATGTACCAGAACTGGCATCCAGCCCTAATCCTACTGCAGGCTTGCTGGATTGCTGGGATTATCCAGCATGGATCTGGGCTTTAACTGCTTCCTTTATCTATCAGCAGGAGCAGAGTCATGCTATGAATTGGGCACTATCAGAGAACTGTAGACCCCAGAAGATAATCAAAGGATTGAAATCACAGACAAATTCTTCTTCTTTTTAAATCTCTTTTGGATTTGTTTTTCTTTTCTTTTTTTTCTTTTTGATAGTTCTTTTTGTTTTTGGTGTGGAGATAAACACTGTTTTTAGTTTTGTTTTGTTTTGTTCTTGTTTTTTTTTCCTTCTTTCTTTCCCTCCTGTCCTCTTCACCATTTTCCTGAGGCTTGAGTAATCTTCATTTCTCCTTCAGCCTTGCTTCTAATCTCTTTACCTTCTTTTATTTCTGTATTTTTTTCTCTTTTCCCCTTTAAATTTTCTCCCCTTAGGGTAAAATCCTCTATTGAGTGGACATCGACTATATATAATTTTCTGATTTGTCTTAGATTTTGTTATATAACTATAAATCTTATACTATTGGTTAAAGGTAGCAAATTAATAGTTATCATAATTTGTCATTTTCCAGTCCGTGTTTGATGGTATTGTTAGTACTGATTGTACTACTTTAGCCAAGATGACACAATTGTAATCAATTGATCTTCTTTGTATACCAAAACCTAGATTGTCTGGGGGTCATAAAGAATACTATAATTCAGTACCAAAGAACTGGGTGCTAGGCCAAATAGGCAGCAAACTCTCATCGCTAATAAATTGAAGATGCAGGATCCTGGGACAGACTCAAAAGCCAAAAGACAGTTAGGTCTAGAAGACATCTTTGAAAAGTAGTCATTTCCTAAGGAGGTTTTGATACTAGTAATAAAGGTACCTACCATAAGCTATTTACAAGCCTTAACACGGAAAACAAATATATATTTTAAAAAATAGAAAGTAGAAAATATGGAAGCAAGATGCAACTCATAATCCTCAACTCACCCAAGGCAAATCAAGGGGGCATTGAAATGCAAGAAATCAAAAGTCACTTCGCTGAACTTTATGAAATGGTACTAGTGAAAGTAAAAAAACAGCAGAATAAGTCTCTTGACAAAAATGAAACAGAAAATTAAAGAGATAAGGACCATAATGAAGGACATGATTAGTGAATCTAGAGTAGATATAGATTTTTTAAAAATAGAAGAGC
Source organism: Heterocephalus glaber (assembly GCF_053883595.1). NCBI lineage: Eukaryota > Metazoa > Chordata > Mammalia > Rodentia > Bathyergidae > Heterocephalus > Heterocephalus glaber. The sequence continues at coordinate 28,866,306 of NW_028258381.1, forward strand.
TTAGGGAAGACATGGAAACCATGAATCTCCAACATAGAAAAAAACGAGACACCACAAAACAGACTCAAATAGAAATCGAGGAGATTAAAAATTCTACTGAAAGTGTATGCAGCAGAGTCAACCAGCAGAGACTGATATTCTGAAGACAGAATTTCATATCTAGAAGATAGGCCTGGGGTTGGTGATCATCAAATGAAAGATTTCTTAAAAATAGCAAGAAAGCATGAAAAGTAAATCCAACAGGAGCTAGATGACACAAAGAAGACTAATATAATATTAATTGGAATCAATAACGAATCAGAAGATAGTACAAGGGGCATAAAAAACCTGTTTACATAAGCAATAGCAGAAAACTTCCCAAGCATGGAAAAAGAGTCTGACATACCAATAAATGAGGCATATTGAACTCCAAAAAGTCATGATCAGAAAAAAAAAACTACACCAAGGTATATAATAGTCAAGATTCCAGAAATTCAACACAAGAACAGAATAGTAAAACTGTTAGAGAAAAGAAACAAATCACCTATAAAGGAAGACCCATCATAATTACAGCAGACTTCTCAATGCAAACCCTAAGTCAAAGAGAGCTTGAAGTATTTCAAGCTTAAAAGAAAATAATCTCCAACCCAGATTGATGTACCCTACAAAATTATCTTTCAAAATTGATGGAGAAATAAGATATTTCCATGATAAAGAACACCTGAAGAAATTCATGACCACCAAACCAGCACTCCAAAAATTTCTGAAGGATATTCTAGAAAACCACAATGAAGACAACAATTCCATGAATCTCAATAGAATTAATCTACCAGTCAAAGCCATGAAAGCTATTAAACAGAAGGGAAAGAAAGGGTATCAACAATAGGAAAATATGACCAAGATAAGTCAATACATATCAGTTATAACCATTATAACCATTAATGGTCTCAATATACCAATCAAAAGAAACAGATTGACAGAATGGATTAAGAAACAAGATCCAATCAAAAGAAACAGATTGGCAGAATGGATTAAGAAACAATATCCAACAATGTGCTACATACAAGAAATACATTTAACACAAAAAGAAATTCATAGACTGTAAGTCAAACAATGGAAAACAATACTCCATGCAACAGGAACACAGAAAAAAGCAGGAGTAGCTATTCTTTTTGTAAATAAAGTGGATTTCAAGCCAAGACTGATCAGAAGAAACAAAGAAGGTCACTAAATACTTGTTAAGGGAAAAATCCAAGAGGAAGAGATAACACTCATAAATATATATACATGAAATATTAGCACACCCAACTATATGAAACAAATCTATATGAAAACTAATCTATATGAAAAATTAGATAAGCCACAATACAATTGTAAGGGGGGGAACTCAATACCTCAGTGTCACAGATAGACAGATCAACTAGACAGAAAATCAACAAATATCAGAGCTGAAACAAACCTTTGAACAAATGGACTTAGTATATATCTATGAAGTATTCCACCCCAAAACTACAGAATAGACATTCTTCTCAGCAGCACACAAGATTTTCTCTAAAATTCTAAATAACCCAGTATTGGTCAATGAAATTGAAGATGTAAAAACTTTCCAACAAAGTAAAGCCTGGGACCTGATGGATTCACTGGTGATTTCTACAAAAAATTTACTGCCATTACTTCTCAAGCTCGTTAATGAAATCAAAAGGAAAGCAATACTCCCAAATTCATTCCCCTGATACCAAAACTAGAGAAGAATCCAATTGAAAAGCAGAACTCCAGGCCAATTTCCCTAATGAACATAGATGCAAAAATCCTCAGTAAGATACTGGCACACAGGATGCAGCAAATCATCCAAAAGATCATACATCATGACCAAATAGGATTCATCCCAGGGATGCAGGGATGGTCCAACATCTGCAAATCAATCAATGCAATGCACCATATTGACAGAGCCAAGGACAAAAACCATATGATCATCTCAATAGATGCAGAAAAGCATTTGATAAAGTGCAACACCCATTCATGGCAAAAACTCTACAGAAAATGGGAAAAGACGGTCATTATCTCAATCTGATAAAAGCCATCTGTGACAAACCAACAGCCTACATCATACTAAATAGTCACAAACTGAAAGCTTTCAACAGCTGGGATCTCATCTTACTAAAAAGCTTTTGCACAGCAGAAGAAACACCAACAGAGTGAAGAGACAACCGAGAGCGTGGGGAAACATTTTTGCCGGCTATTCTCAGACAAAGGGCTAATAATAGCCAGAATGTATAAAGAATTCAAAAAAATCCCCCCCCCCAAATTTAAAGACCCAATCCAATAATGAGCATCTTCAATGAACAGATACTTCTCTGATGAAGAAGTACAAATGGCAAATAAATATATGAAAAAGTGTTCCACATCACTGGTCACAGGCAAGATGCAAATGAAAACAACACTGAGATTCCACCTCACTCCAGAAAGAATGGCTGCTATCAAGAAATCAATGACAAATGCTGGTGGGGCTGTGGGGAAAGAGGAACCCTGCTCCACTGCGGTGGGAGTGTAGACGGGTGCAAGCACTGTGGAAATCAGTACGGAGGTACCTCAAAGAACTAAAACCAGTTCCAGTCAATCCAGCTGTTCCCTTTTTTGGTATCTTCCTGAAAGAATTAAAAGTATCACACCACAGTGATATATGCACACCCACATTTATAGTGGCAGAGTTTGTAATAGCTAAATCTTGGAAACAACCCAAATGCTGATCAGCCAATGAATGGATAAAGATGTGGGTTTTTTTTAATACAATGGAACACTACTCTACCAGGATAAGCTTGAGACATTTCTAACTAAATGGATGCACCTTGAGATCATATTCTTAAGTGAAATAAATCAGACACACATGTTTAAATATCACATTGCTTCTCTGGTGTGAGAAACTGAAAGTGGAAATAAGGACCAAAATGTATAATAGATATTGGGAAATGAGAAGAAAATGTTAGAATGAGAAGGGGAACAAAGTAGAGGGGGGAAGAAGGGACAAGAAAAAAAAATAGAAGGAAAAAATGGAGACAAAGCTTTTGTAAATAAGGAGGGGAAGAGGGGTTGAAGAGAAGGGAAAGGAATGGGGAAAAAAGAAGCAAGATATATCATGTACAGGTACAAACTCCCTATGATGTGTAAAATGTACCAATAAAAAAATAAGAGCTGGGGATTTAGCTCAGTGGTGCCCTGCCTGCCTCACAAGCGAAAAGTCCTGAGTTTGACCCCCAGTACTGGAAAAAAAAAAATGCATCTACATACTTATGTAACATTATACAGTGACTTTCACTTAAATGTATAGTAAAATTTTCCTTGTTCTCATAATAACTCATAATAGACATGTAACATGTTTTGACTGGATGTTATCATAATTTTCTTAACGGCTTTTTAAATTTTTGATCATTAATAAGCTAAGTTTTCTCTACACAGAATACGGCAATGAATTTTCTTTGTGCTGAAAGTTTTTTTCTTTTATCTTTTCTTGGTTCAGTTTTGGTAATTTGTAAGTATTGAGGAATCTACCCATTTGTTTTGAATTCTCCAATTTATTTAAGTAGGTACAGGTTCTCAAAGTAGTTGTTAATAATCTGGGCTTTGGTGGTGTCTGTTGTGATTTCACCTTGTTCATTTCTTTCTTTCTTTTTTTTTTTGGTACCAGGGATTGAACTCGGGACCTTGTGCTTGCGAGGCAGGTGGTGGCACCACTGAGCTAAATCCTCAGCTTCTTTTTTCTTTTCTTAAATCACCTGTTTTATTTCCTTAGATCAAATTCTTAGATCTGGGATTTCTAGACAAATGGGTTGTAAATATCTTTGCTTCTCTCTATATATTCTGCTACAGCAAATCAAAGCCATTTTTTCCAACAGCTGGACATCATCTCTTGAGGGCAACTATCTTTGCCCGACTTTCTCAAGTTACCCTTTTATTTCTCCCTTGGGGACAAAAGTGACCCGTGGTGGACTCAGGAGTACCATGCTCACACTGCAGAGGGAGGGGCCTCAGGGCTCCTGATGCCTCTTATGAAGGCCACCCTTGTTTCCAGGACTGATAGAAATGAAAATGCTCCCTAAGCTGACAGAGGGGATGGGTCCTAAGGAACACCGTGTGATCTCAGACATCATATGGACCTCATGGAAGCCTGCAAGAAGATTAAAATTGAAGACTAATAATATGTCATTGGGCATTTTAAACAGCAAAACAAAATGACTTCAAATTAAAATATGTTTAATTTGCCTTCACTTAAGTCTTAAATGTCTAAATACATTAAATTGATTTTCTTTTGATAATCAACTCTTTTGCAGTAACTTCCTGTGCAACTGATAGATTAAAAACTTATAGTTAGTTTTTTAATAAGCAATAATCTGATGTTTCATGGTGTAAGTTAGAGAATCCTTGGTTATTTTAGCATCTGATTTTGAGAGGAAAACGTTTTGCAATGTCTCTACATAAGAAGGAGGATATTTTATGTTCAGATTACTTACATTGTATTCTTATTTCAGTCCAGATTTTTTATTATTGGCAAGGGCTGTCAGTATTATTGTCAAACTACTCTTATTTATAATTATGAGGGATATGACAAATCATTTGTTTTATGTTTAAAAATTCCATGTAGAACCATATACTTTTAAATAGCCATATTAACAAGACATATGACATAGTGACTATTCAATTCATAAGGAAATAGGCTTAATTATTAGCTGAAATGAATTGTATTTGACATGAAGATAACCTATCTGGTTGTAAATTTGTTGATTAAAAAAAAAAGGTTGTGATATACTTGAGTGAGTTATGAAAGTTGTCTACCCCACCTTTAGATTCTGAAAAGTTGTGTGTGTGTGTGTGTGTGTGTGTGTGTGAGAGAGAGAGAGAGAGAGAGAGAGAGAGAGAGAGAGAGAGAGAGAGAGAGAGAGCAAGAGAGAGAGAGAGATGGATTGGAATTGCTGTTTCAAATAATTTAAGCACGGTCTTCTCTGAGGAGGAATGACGTTTCACTCTTGTGAAATTACAATTTTACAGGTCTCTGACTGAAGGCTATATGCTTTGGGCGCTAAGTGTTTATTTACTCTTAGGCCTGAGAACTTCGGAGAATAAAAGGTGCTTTGTTTTTATGAACACCTTTCTTTATACGTACTTAGTTATTTTGATTTAGAAAAATTCTGTAATTTAAATGAGGGACACTTCAATTTCTTGTTTGTTGACCGACCCAGAAACTCCTCTCTATCCTCCCAGGCTTACAAATGATTCCATCTGTTTTCCATAGCTTCAGGGATAGTCCTTAGCTTCTTATCCTCCTGACAGCAGAGAAGGTTGCCAAAGAATGAAAAACACGCTGTACCAACATCTCAGGGTGCGCTAGCACCACCTAGCGGCCATTACTTATTCAACAATTTCTTGGAGAGAAATAGGATCCAAAGGTCCTGGGCCTCCCTCCCTAATTGCCAGGACTCTGCGTCTGTAGAAACGAATCTGTAGGATGTTCTGATTTGCATTTTGCTGACCTTTCTGAAAAGATCTATTTATAAGATAAGGAAATGCAGTACAATACTTTGTAGAAGATTTCTTGACCTTTTCTGGCAATGGGGTAGCCGAAGATGAAGAGGTTTGTAAGTGATGAGCTAATGCCCTCCTTTGAGTAAGAACATAGGAAAGGTAAAGTTATATTATCACAAAATGAGGATACAAATTATCCTCCTAAGAGAAGGGAGGAAAGTCTAAGGAGTCCAGGGAGAATTTAGTTTCTGTATATGCCAAACACATCTTTCTGTACTGCATTCTCTCCCTCAGTAGGTGAATCTTTCTTTTTCTGCTTGTGTAGCAAACCAACTTCTAATAAAATTTCAATTCTTTTAACTGCTATTTATTAGTATTCACATTTTACAATAAAAATACTACTGACCGGGGAAGACTTGAAAAATGCAGAAAAGTAGAAATTAACAGAAAGGGGAAAATATGGCTCCTAGTCCTCTCTGCTAAACACAGTCATGGCTATGCGCTACTCACTGAGCTACTCACTGAGCTCGTGCCCTGAGGACAGGTTCTGGCATCAGACTCGCCAGGGTGTAACACTCAACTGGGCCATTTCACAGCCGTGAATTCACTTTCCTCACTTTTAAGATGGGGACATAGGGTTAGTATGAGGATTAAACAAATTAGTAGATGTAAAGTCTGTAGCATAGTGCCTGTGTATAGTAAACATTTTCTGTGTATTACTTCCCACCTCCTCTGTTTGCTCTTTGTTCCCCAAATCTTTCCTGCTATTAAGACTGCACCACCAGGCATCCTGCTAGAAACCAATGATTTGTTTATTAAACTGTGTTTTCCTCTAGTTTTTTAAATTTTGTGTGGTTTTTGCTATACTTTCTTAATGACTGAAATTATACTAAAACATAACTATGTATCCTCTAACGCCTTCACACTGTGTTGTAATATTGTTTATTCATTAGAGTGATTGTTAATGATTGGTAAGCGCTGTTGTCTTCATGTTGCTAATTAGCCTGGTATAAGAGGGCGACACACAATTCAGATACGTGGATTTTTATGGTTAACATGTGAAATGAAGGACAGCAACATTTTTCGAAAAGACAAACATAAAGTTTTATTTTCCCTTCTAAAAATGAAAAGATATATATTTTGGAACCTTACATTTCTAGTTATATATTTCTTCTAGCTAGGAAGTTCTCCCATTTTCTTTCTCTTGTTATACAGTGCCTATGCATGTATGTCCAAGGCATGAGGCTAAGTGTTGAGGATGTCACTAACACTGAATAAGATAGTTTCCTGGAGAATGCAGAAGTTAAGAGACACTCAACGTGATGCAGAGGAAATACAGGGAAAAAAGAACTAACCCTGCCTGAGGAAGTTGAAATTTAACACTGGTACTGAAGCCTAAAGAAACATCTGTTGGGAAAGAAGGATATAGATGAAATAATCTGGGCAGAAGAGTTGGCAATAAGTAAGATTAGAAGTTAGAAGTTCTAGCACCTCCACAAAGCTCTGTGTGATTGTCCTTAGTGTGGAATGCATATGGGGCAGATGTCAGGATAGGAAACAAAGCCACCAATGCTGTTTCGGCCCAAAATTGAAATTCAAGTTTATGCTTTATTCAGTAAGGAAAAAAAAAAAGGAATAAATTGAGGCTTTAAAATTTAAATCAGGGGAGGAAGCTGTTTTAGGAGGATAATAATGATGAGAGAGAGGATGGACAGGAATAAGCTAGACTAGAAGTGCTAGACTGGAGGGGCTGGTACACAAGTAAATGAAAGTCTGACGATCTGAATGAAAGTAGGCCAGATTTAAATATGTTCTGAGGATGCTAAACTTCTCAAGTGGAAGAAGGGTCTGATGGTTAAGAACAAGCAGCAGAAGACCTAAAATTTCTGGCTTTAGGTGGGCAGATGCGTCATTTGTAGAATGAAAATACAAAAGGCTCTGGGGATGGGGAGGAGAGAGAAGGGAATGGGGGTCTGCTTAGAAATGCTGCATGCGTACCTAAGGTTGAGAAACGGGCAGTTGCAAATTTAGGTCTGGAGCCTGGGAGATGGAAGGGCTTTGGAATCACTCAATGATGCATTTCTTACAGTGGGTCCCCATTATGACAGTGTGAGATAAGGGTGCACCTATGATTTCAGCTGTCTGCTTCTTGTTTATTTATTGTACAAAAACTTTGGTGGCCTCAGCAGTTTTAGCAACAGAAATGTCAGAATAGCATAATATCGTGGGCATTCTCTCCTTTTTTTTTTTGTAAAAAAATGCCCAAATATATCAGCACCTAGAAATTAGATGAAATTCCTGTTTCTAAAATAGCCACATCACTCAACTCAATGTTTAGGTCTTCAGCCTTGGATGGCTGGCTCTACCAGCTCTGCAGCAATCTTTCCTTGCCGTGACCTGCACGGCGCAGGATCCGAAGCCTGGGAGAGCAGTGGGAGATGAAGAAATAAAAAAAGGAAGAAGCAAAGGCTATTCTTGAAAGTTGGGACCAGGTGGAACCACACCTTGTCAGGACCTAATGGCTGCCTGGAGTGCCACATGCTCTTTATTTATAGTGGAAGGCAAACAGGAAGAGAAGGGGGGCAAATAGAGCTACGTGGCCTACGTGGCCTAGGCGGAACGTAGTGAGATTGTTTCATGATTGGAGCGCTCGCAGGCAGGGAACAAGGAAGAAGGATACGTAATGCAACTGTCTCCTGGGGCTGTGCCAGTTTGACTGTGTGGTCTACGGAGGAGAAAGGGAGTAGGGAGAGGGCCCTGTTCAGGCTCGGCCCGCGGCATTTCCTGACCATTTACCTTCCTCTAGATTGTTCCCTTGGGAGACCTGGCAGGCCTACAACCTAGAAAACAGGTCATGCAAGATTTCTTTCCTAGACTCCGGTTGGTTTTCATCTAGAAGCTTGTATCCATGGAACATGAGTATAATGAGCACACCATTACTAATCCTCTGCTGTCCAGGACCTTCTGCAAGTTAAGAGCCATTTTTTCAACCCAATAGCTTCAACTCAGCTAATTCTCTTGACTTTACTTTCTGGGATCCTCTTTACAAACACCCATTATGTAACCAGTGGTGGCAAGAGAAGTTATTTTTCCAGAATCTTATGAGGGTAAGCCCAGATAAAATCTCAAGATTTACTACTCATGAAATTTTTATTCAGAGTGATCTTCTTAAGATGCACCACTGGAAATGGGTATTTCATAGCTGGGCATAGGGTGCTTTCCTGTAATCCCAGTACTCCAGGAGATTTAGGCAGGGGGATCACAAGTTCAAGTCCAGCCTAGGCAATTCAGCCAGACCTGTCTCAGGAAAGGGGGTGGGTGGTGCTAGGGTGTAGCTTAGTTCAAAGGCCATGGGTTCAATCCCCAGGCTTCAATACCACAAAAAAAAGGAAATAAGTTATGGGTTATTTCATACCTAACATGCAAGGAAGAGTAACATCAAGACTTCAGAGGCCTTTTATAATAGTCTGTGTTGATTTGAGATTTTAGCTGCATCCACAAATATGGAAAAAATATAACAAGATGATTTAGTAAAGTTCTGAATCTCTGAAATGCTGTTTGCACCTGGATATGAGCCCTCCCCACCCCTATTTTGACAGTAGTGGGGACTGAACCCAGGGCCTTTGCACTGACTACATCCCCAGCCTTTTTTATTCTGAGACAAGGTCTTGCTAAGTCACTCTAGGCTCCAAGCTGTGATCCTCTTGCCTTGGCTCCCTAGAGCACCAGGATTACAGGCATGTATGACCACACCTGGCTATTCCCAGCCCTTTTTAAATTTGATTCTCAGACATTGTCCGGATCTTGTTAAAATTTCCCAGGTTGGCCTCAAACTTGCTACCTTCCTGCCTCAGCCTTCTAATTACCTGGAATTACACGCATGCACTTTTTAAAAACTAGTTTGCAAATGTCACTTTGATACTTTCAGCATGTTTTAGTAAAACCTGAAACTCTATATACTGTCTCAGCTTTTTAATGTCCTGTGAACTTTGAAGAGGACTTAAGATCACAGTAGTACATTTCCTTAGACCCTTGGAAAGACACTATCAGACTATTGCAGTAGAGCTTTTAAAATCGATAATGACGTAGCAGCTAAGGCTACAAGGAGGGACAATTATTTGGGTGCCTCTGAGGTCAGGCATCTCATTTAAATTTGTATTTCAGGATAAAAAGAAGTTAAAAATCCTGATCCTAACATGCTTAGGTCTTAGGGCAAAAATTTGAATCTAATTTTGTCTATGTTAGACTAATAATTTCACCTCAAGGTAAGAGAAAAAAGTGAGAGTGTTTTATTTCAGCAGAGAGCAAAGCTACAATCTAGAAATAACCTGGCATATTCTTAGGCAACACTACTTGGAATAGCTAAGTATTTTTCTTCCGACTTGAGCAGGAAAAGTACCTTCTGTGTTTCTCATAGAATTGAATATTGTGGGGGTTTTTTGTGTGCTATGCAGTTTAGGGTGGCCTTGAACTCACTCTCAGTCCTCCTGCATCAGCGTCCTAAGTGCTGGGATTATGAGTGCTGGAAACATGCCCATCTTGAACATCCTTACTTAACAATATGTAACCAAACTGAATTCAGTATTTTGCTTTTAATTATGTAATTTACAGTATAAATATTGTTTTAGTTTCCACTATGGTCTCTTAAATATATGGCTGTATGCCTATGTATCTACATATATATTTCTGTGTATCTATCTATGTTAGCATTAGGTTAATTTTGCTCTTAGGTCTGATTAACCGGTGATGAGGTACAGAACCGCCAGATGGTGACTGCAGCAGAAAGTAGCAGCCACTTCTTACAAAATGTTTCGACTCTTGTTCACTTTTGCTAAAGTCTAAAAATGCTTGATTTTGATCAGAAATTTGAAAATGACACCTGTAATTATTCAGCCCATCTTAAAGTACGAATAAATCACCAGTGACAGAGAATAAAGTGGTTTATATTACATTTAATAGTGTTCATAGTGGAGACATTTCAAACTTCATGAAGGACAACTACAGGCAAAGTATTCAATGTAGAACCCAGTACAGATTTTGGATACATTAGGAAACAAAGTAGTCTAAGAAATATTCTGAACATTGCTTTCAGGGAAGATAATTTTCAAAGTTGTTTGAGGTGCTGTAATACGTCAACTGAGATTCCCAGCTGTGTAACTAAACTGGCTGTCTGTTCTAAAATCCAGGGGAGGATTGGGTTTGCAGAATGTGCAGGTTCTTGTGTTCTGCAGCCTTCTAAATATGAACAATCTGCCCTGCTAGGACTGTTGCCACAGTTTTTGTTAAACTCAGCATTATTTTCATAGAGTCTTTCATCTTTAGCTTCATCCATCTTCTCAGCTGGAACTACATGACAAAGGTCCATATCCTCAATGGAGTCCAATAAATCTCCAACATTGGGCTGGGGAGGGACTGATTTCAGATGCGCGAGCACATATTCTTCACACTGGCTCACTGCATCCAGGAGATTATTTATCTTACTGATCAGAGTTGAACTATTATCATGAAGGTGACACCAGGAGAGCAGAGCGCTGAATGAAAATTAAAAAAAAGTTTAAATAGGAAAATGTTAAATAGTCACAGGCTTTTAGAATATTTGATGTTAAGCCTTACATGTTTTTCTACCAGAAAACCATGCAAAAATGGATGAATGATAATAACTTAGGTCAAAATCAAGAAAGTAATGATGGCAAACAGGATTAGCACATTCACAATGGGGCTGTAACACGTATGTCTCGCTGTGCTGTTGGTACATGCATGTCTGTCCCATTGGGGAGTGTGGGACAGCCCCATCAGGTGGTACAAGCTGCCTGATGGGACAGTCATGTGTGTACCACCAGTGGTTCAAGCTGGTGGAAACTGTTAAAAAATGTGATCTTTTAATAAAAATTAAGCGAGCATACTTAATCATATGAACTGTTTATACCTCCTTCTTCATAGCTTTTTATTATTTTGGATTTTCCCTAATGACCATGTAATTTCTGGTGCAGAGGGATACAATTTAGAGAAAAATCGGAAAAATTAGTTTCTCCTTTAAGGACATCAAACATTCTAAATCACTGATTTTTTTTTTTTTTTTTTTTTTGGTTGTTGTTTCTGAGACAGGGTCTCTGTAGTCCAGGCTAGTTGTAAACTATGTAGCCCAGGCTGGCCTCGAATTCACCACAATCCTCCTGCCTCAGCCTCCCAAGTGCTGGGATTACAAGTGCATGCCATTATGTCTGGCATTAAATTATGATTCTTAATCTTGGCTACACATTAGAATCAACAGAGGAGCTATAAACTATTTCCTTGGAAAAGGTAAGAATTATCCTAGATTTAATATTTTTTCTTACTTTTCTAGAACTGAACCCAGTGGCAAGTCAGTTCACAAACTTGATTCTTTCCAGGATTCTGGTCTCAAACCGAGCTGGATGAAAACAGAATCAAATTCTAGGTTAAATTCAAAGTTGAACTTATGGGAAAATTTGATTCAGTTTTTGTCCAGTTTGATTTGTGTGACCAGAATTGTGGAAAGAATACTTTGTGAACCGAGGCACATACATATATATATATATAATATTTTGCCCATACAGTTCATCCTTACCCAGGGGCATGGTAATCTTCTCTGTATCGTTCCAATTTTAGTATATGTGCTGCTGAAGCAAGTACTCCCCACACATTTCAGATTGTTCAGAAAATCAAGTCATGTCAAAAATAATGGTTATTATGAAAAGCAATTTTCTGGGGGGCGGGGTGCTGGGGATTGAGCCCAGAGCCTCATGCACACTAGCACATGCTCTACCACTGAGCTACATCCCAGCTAAAAAGGAATGTTTTTAAAAATGGAATCAGTTGTTACAAAAACTTCAGCAATAACTATTCTCAGCTTATAAAAAGATTAATTTAACTTGATGATGTGAAGATGAACACTCGATTATTTTTCTACCATAATAGACTATAAATTCTGGTCCCTGTCAGTTGCATTTTCTGTAAGTTCAAACACATGCCTTTGTGTTTTGTTTTGATGGCTTTCTTTTATCTTCTTCTCTTTCAAAAATAGTGATATGCTGAAGTATTTTATGTTTTTCTCTCGGGGGACAGTTTAAAAGACATAAAGCATCAAAGAGGACAGGTCCGTCCTGCTCTCAGCTCCATGTTATTTGACCAGTTGATCCTGCTATATGCCATTACTGCCACGGATTAAAATACATGGAATCATTTTTTCAATTACTAACTATAATTTTCATAATGTACTTCTGGTCTGTTGTACTGTTTTACCACATGTACAAGCACTAACAGCTTTTATTCAATACCTTTTTTTCAATCTTTTAATTAGAGACTGGTGATAGTTTGGGTAGCATAAAGTATACACCTTCTTACCATTCCTTTGCAAAAAAGGACAATATCCGGTTTACATACGGAGGAGGATGAACTGGCAGTAATTTTAACTTTACAAAGGCAGCATCACTGTGTGCTCTGATGCACTCTTGTGTATGCAACACTAGGAAAAGCACGTTAAACACTTCATTTTTACATATTACTTTACAAAAACTACTCCAGTATTGAGGCTAAAATGATTCAGCATTTAAGTTTTTAAACTTACCTCAATGTTCCTCTGAGTTGTCCATAGTTCATAATGACTTCTGCACCTTCCTTATAGCCTTGATTGAAGCCCTGTTGAAGAGCAACTGCTTTACCAGCATCTACTCCATCTCTATAACCTTCCTAAAATAAGCAACGAAGAACTGCAGCTGTAACTACACAAAGTGAAGCATATGTAGGCTTTTCTAAAAAGGCACACAATCAATTTATAAAACAGATGAACTTGGCCTTTCTGTGTTGTTAAACATACTATGGCACAGGCACAGAAGCAAACAAAACAGTTTCTCTGCTAACAACTTATTATTGGTTTATCTTTTTTTATTCCACTTTTTTTTTTGTACCGGGGATCTGACTCAGGACATCGCACTTGTGAGGCAGGTGGCAGCACCACTGAGCTAAATCCCCAGCCCTCTTATTCCATTTTTTAAGTCTAGATTTATTGGGCAAATTTTAAACATATTTTGTTTGTTTTGAGACAGAGTCTCCCTAAGCATAATTTAGGCTGCCCTTGAACTCACTAGGTATATGTAGCCCAGGATGGCCTCGAACTTGTGGTTCTCTTCCTCCCTCAGCCTCCTAAGTAATGCGATTACAGGTGTGGACTTCCATGCTCAGTGGAACACAATTTTAAAAAACTCTGTTAGCAATGTCTTCACAGTGAGGAAATTGCATGTGGCCCTTGGCAACTGACAGGAATGGTGTGGGTGGATAAAAAGGCTGGCAAAGTTAGGAAAGAGGAAACAATTTTAGGAAAAGGAAAATGATAGGTCTGGCTTTAAAAATTTTGTTTGATACCCAAATTCAATGAACCTGGAGATTCTCAGTGGGTAGAGATTCTGCCTTGTATCTCCCAAGGGGTGTCATGGCACTCACAAGATGCTCAATACTTCCAGGTCTAGTCCGAACCTCCTGGAAAGCATTTTTGTAACTGACAACATGGTTTCTGGACTAAGCAAGTATTATTTTACTGAAAGATTAAATTAGGGCGGATCCCCAACTGCAGGTGTATGGGCACTTTAATGGTTGGCAGATATGGGAATGCAGATCTTACCACTTCGTTCTAAATGCTGACCGATCCACCTGGAAATTACACTTAGTTTCAAGGAAGAGTGAGGCAAATTAGGAAAAAATAGTTCACACTTAAATAAAATGGAAATCAACTTTAATATTCTCTTATCTAGACGGCGGCATTTCACCCTAGCTCTCCCCTACTGCCCTGAGACAGCATTGTCAAATCCGCCTTTCTCAAATATTTCGATTAGTGTCATTCCTAACCGGGATCCCTACTATTTCAAGGAGCACCTACGAAGGGCATCGCGTCCTTGGACAGTCGTAACGAGCGGTTCCCATTTGCTCCTTCCCCACTCTTCCCCTGTGATCTTCGCTGAACTGCAAACTCTTTAAAGTCTGGTTAAAGTTTATTTTGGTAGGTCCGCGGCTGCGTCAGGAGCTCACAACACGCTTTCCAGTTACACTGGGAAACCCGGGCGTGATGGGGGAGACCCGGAGCAAGGCCCGGGGCAGGGGCACTCGGGAGCCCGCTCCTTCACAATCCCAAACCACTGTCCTCACAGCCCAGCACCCCAAAGGGCTCCCGCCGCCTCCGCCCGCATTTACTTTGACTCGTCTCTGCATGTGGCTCCGCCATTCCCGCTGTACCAGAAGCGACTCGTCTGCTTCCTCGTCAAACACGTCGTCCTGGTCTCCAGCTTTCCCACCGGCCTGAGCAGCTTGAATCCACGACATCACCCAGGCAACCAACAGAGTCGCCGACCACCGGAAACGCCAGAGAGTCCTTCCGGTCCAGGGGGGCGGGGCGAGGACAGCCAGCCGGGCTGGGCGTGCGGCTGCGCGTGCAGGGGCGGGGTCCGGGTGGGCTTTCACAGGAGGCGAGTTTTTTGTTCTTGGTGTTTTGGGGCTCCCTCATGGACTCTTAGCGCGCACGTTTTAATGCGCGGATTCCTCCCTGGCTGTTCCTCATGACCTTGATCTCCGCGCAGGGCCGCGCGCACATCGGGTAACGCACCAAGTTCCCATCAGGGTCTCCAAGTTTGCTGTTAGGAGGCTCGCGCTTTGGTGAAACCATTCATGGTGTTGGCATGACTGCCCAAGACTCCTTTAGAATCCCCTCGGTGTGTTTAAATGTTACGATCGTATAGCCAAGAACAATAATAATTTAAAAAATTGATTCTGCTGTCCATTGAAATAGGAGGGGCACCCTTGTAAAGTCATTACTTTTTTTTTTTTTTTCCATTGATTGGGAACATCCTTCCCTGCCTTGTGATCTAAATGTAAGGGTTTGGGTTGGGGAGGTGGGTCGTGGTGCTCACACTCAGTCCCCAGGCCCGGTAGGAGCCAGGAGGGGAGCTGGGTGTTGATGACTGAGTGGACACCAGTATCTGTCTACCCTTTGCGTGACTAAAATGCGTCACGTGATCATAATGACCTAACATTTTCTTGAATACCTAATTTGTGTCAGGCACAATTTTAGGCTTTTGAGATACAGCACTAAGAAGTACAGACCCTTGTGGACTTTCTGGGAGCACAATTGATAGAGGATGAGCCATAAGCAGTGTATAAACAACTCTTTTTAAAAATTATTTATTTACTTATTTTGACACAGGGTCTTGTAGTTTAGGCTGGCCTTGAACTCACTATGTAGCCCAGGCTGGCCTCAGACTCCTGCCAATTCTCCTGCCTCTGCCTCCCAAGTGTTGGGATTACAGCTGTGCCCGCCTTGTGTATAAACAACTCATGTACTTGGAAGATCATAAGTGATAAATGCTATGCAAAAAATTTAAAACAAGGAAAATAATAAGAGTGTGTGGGGAATTGGGGTGGTGGTGGTCCAGGTTACAATTTTATTGTTTT
Source organism: Heterocephalus glaber (assembly GCF_053883595.1). NCBI lineage: Eukaryota > Metazoa > Chordata > Mammalia > Rodentia > Bathyergidae > Heterocephalus > Heterocephalus glaber. Next base: position 28,882,254 of record NW_028258381.1, read on the forward strand.
TTGTTTTTGTTTGTTTTTGGTACCAGGGATCGAACTCGAGACCTTGCACTTGCGCTGCAGGCCCTGGAACGACTGAGCTAAATCCCTGGCTACAATTTTATTGTTAATTTAGTTGTGTGTGTGTGTGTGTGTGTGTGTGCGCGTGTGTGCTGGGGATTGAATCCAAGGTCTTGTACCTGCCCTATCACTCAATTACACCCATGCCTAAAAGTTACCATTTCAAATAGAATTTTGCATTCAATGAATAAAATTGACCCAAGAAGTAGAAAAGAGGAAGAGCCTAATTACAACAGAAAAACTGGAGATTAAATGTCCACTATAAAAAATAACATGAGTAGGTTCACTGTTAAGTCTTTTTTAATCTTTAAAGAATGATGGATAATTAAATATTACTTTTACTATTTAAGACAGAGAAAAGACGGAAACTCCCTAAATTATTTCATGGAACCAGCCTTATTGTAATGAGATAGTATCAAAAAATTTAACAACATTCAAGTTAGTTTATGAATGTATATCCAAAAGAGAGTCAAGTACCTCACCAAAAGAGTAAGTTAACAAGTTTTATTCCAGGAAATGAAAGTTCGCAATATTAAGATATCTGTGACCATATTTCATTGAATCAACAATTTAAAGAGAGAAAACATTAATAAATGCTGAAAAGTCATTGGAAAAATTTAAAAATCATTCTTGGAGATGATAACATAAAATTATTCTAAAACAAACAAAATAAGCATAGACTACAAATTGATAAGGACTGCCAAGAATCCAATAGCAAGTCATATTTTAAACACTCAGATGTTAAAATATTTTCTTCAAAGTAGTGTAGGGGTAGAGACGGATAGGCAGGGTGAGATGAGGGACTCTCCCCCCCAAGGAGTTCAGGTAGCTAGCAGAACAGGCTTAACCACTCGTGAAAAGCTGACAGTCTGTGGTTGCACCTCCTCTTCACACTGTACCCTGAAAAGCTTGGTTTGCTAAGATCAAAAGGAAAAAAACCTTGACCCTCAGGTGTAAAAGGCCCCTGAAAAGACCCTACCCTGTTGTCCCTAGTAATGAGCTAAGTTAATCATTAACCAATCAAGTAGGGGCTGTCCCAGAGCCAAGATAGGTCCCAACCGGTATAAAACCAGCATCTTGAGCCCCCCTTCATCGGTGGTCCCGTTTTGGGCACCCCTGCCTGTCTCTCTGAGAGAAGGCAGCTGTACTCTTTCTTGCATGCTTGCTGAATAAAAGTACAACGTTGCTTCTATGCTTTTGGTCTTTATCTGATTCTTCCACAACCTTTTGTGTTGTTGTGAGAGTCAGGCTTGGGACTACGGGGACTCTCCACCTGTCTCTGCCTGCAACAGTAGCCATGTCCTTTCTGTGGCCCTGAGGGCTGAACATGGTCCTACTAATGCAAACCGACAAGACTGTAAACTGTTACCATTACTGTGTGATTTTTAGCGGTGCTTTTCATCACTTGATTGCCCAGTACTCCAGTGTGGACTGTGTGGGTGACAAGGGAACACTGCAGTAGAACCCATCACTCAACAGTGGCATGGGAACCCTTGTGTATCACATGTTACGTGTATAGTGAGACTTGGCAGTCACTAGTATTTCAACCTATCTACACGCGTGTGTGCCTGTGAGACAGGCATTTCTCATTTAATTTTTAAACTTGGATTTGTAGAGTTAATTTGTAATAATACATTAAATGTAAAAAGGGGTTTTTTTGGTACCAGGGATCGAACTTGCGCTTGCGCAGCAGGTGGTGAAACCGCTGAGCTAAATGCCCAGCCCTAAAAAGTTTTTTTTACTTATATATAATATATGTATATATATATATATATTCCATTTTATATGTGGCCCAAGACAATTCTTCTTCATACAATGTGGCCCAGGCAAGCCAAAATGTAGGACAGCTATGCCTTAAAGTTAGAAATGAGAGGACATTTGGTGACTGCCATTATTATTTAACATTCTTTTGAAAAATCTTTTAAAGGAAGGTAAACAAAATAATCTGTATACATGTTGGATAATAAAAGATAAAGTTGTTTCTTTTTGCTAATTCTATGACTGTATGCCTACAAAACTCAAAGGATTTCAGTTAAAAACAACAAAATGAGAGAATCTTATAAGGTCTATGGAGTAAAATAAACAGATCAGTGATCTTGTTCTTTTCTAGTAATAACCATCTAGAAATGTAAATGAGATAGAGTCCATTGCAATACCAAAAGCTATTCAATAGGGTATTTATTTACATATTTATTTAGTATTTAGGATAGATTTATAAATGCCAGAAACATTCTTTTACAATTAGACAGTAACATACATATATTGTGAGTGTACAATTGGATGAGTTTTGACAAATATACACTCATGTGTATACACATATAGAAAATTTCCATCATTCCAGAACATTCCCTCCCCCTCCTTTTCAGTCATTTCCACAGCCTGGGCAACTCCTGATCTGATTTCTGTCATGGATGAGTTCTGCTAGTTTTAGAACTTCATAGAACTAGAATCATATATGTCCTTTTATATGTCTAACTTATGTCAGTGTCATGTTCTTAAGATGGTTCAAGGGGTTGCACGTTCCACTAGACTGTTCTTTTTTATTGCTAAGTCCTATTTTTTTTTATATGGCTGTACTCTGACTTGTCCATTCACTCATTGTTGGAATTTTAGATGGTTTCCAGTTTGGTGTGGAGTCACAATTAGGACTATATGTAATTATTGAGGAGTCAAGAGCATAATGCCCATGAAAGATACAAAGAAGAGAAAGCATGCATGATTGGGCAGGGTGAGCCTTTTTAGGAAGGGAGGAGGAGGAAGGATCGGGTGGAGAAATCCTCAGATTGCTGTGTAGATCTGACAATGTCTACATCAACATAGAGGGAGCTCTGGAGCAAAGAGCAAAGGAGTTCTGCCTTTGGTCCACATGGCTGGGTTTTATTTCTGCCTTGCTCACTGCATGGCTGGGGATGCCCAGGAGGAGCGTGGCCTCTGTGAGAAGTCTGGGATAGGTCCAGTAGGCATCAGCAGTTGGAGGAAGGCAGTTCACTCTACCTTCAAGAACCGGACGCTCTTTCAAGGTCTTTTCAAGTGTGTGATTTTATTGTTTCCAAAATGGTAATGCTCCTTTTAAAAAAATGAATTGTAAATAACGATGACATCCCCTGCATAAATTCTGGTGTCACAATGTGAACTTACAGCAGAACATTTACTAAACTTATCTTGCAGCTCAGTGTCTCTTACATAAATATGCTGTAATGGGGTCAACCTTTAGGATTTGCTGGATTTTTCTCCTCATTCTTCTGCTTATCATTCATCCTTGTCTTTTCTTTCAGAGGCTTCAACAATTCTTTTTTATGTTCTTCTATTTCCCATTTCAGTCTCTCATCTTTATCTCAGTCTCCCACACCTTAGTTTGTCTTTTGCAAACCACTCTTTTGTAGTTGACATAATGAACTCTTCAGAGGGCAAAGACCTTTTCTAGAATCCTCTTCCAAGTTCTAACATACTGACTTTAATCATTCAGCCTTTGGAAACCAGCCAGCCAGCAGAGCTGATTTCCTTGAGGCAGGCAAAGTAGTTTTCCCACTTTTCCTTGTTTCTTCTAAACTTTCATTTGCTCTATCACTGGTGGTATGCAGCAGCTAATTCCTTTGGTGCTGTCTTTTATTTGCTTGCATCAGCTTTGTTCTGAGGCTATGTAATATGTATTACAAAATAAAATTGTTGCCAGTGGTGAAGACAGATAGGAGAACATTTGAAATACAGCTTCTAAGGAGAGGGCTTTAGGATAAGTAAAGTAGGTAGATTCTGGACAGAGTTGCCCCATCTATAAACTCAGCTGTCAAAGCTAAGAGGAAAAGATTGTTGAATATTAGAAAAGATGACGTAGAAATGCTAGACAGGAAGCCTGGTTGATCTTTCTAATGGCTTACTGATGGACAGTTCTGTTGAATAGCATTTAAGCATATTCAAGTCTGTTTCATCACTAAAGAAAACCCTTCCTTACCTTCAAACTCTCCTAGCTATTGCTCTATTCTTCTTTTGCTTTACAGCTAAACTTGAAAGAATCACTTTTGTACCTTCATGTACCACTTAAAAGTGGAGGTGAGGAGGTGGAGCCAATGTCCAGTACATATCCTGGAGGTGGAACCTAGGCCCTCAGTATGCTAGGAAATCACACTGCCAGAGCTACCTCCCCAGCCACTCATAATAGTTTTGCAGATGACTCAAATCTCTACCTCCTCACTCTCCTCTACGCATGAGACTCATGTGTCTAGCTGCCTGAAAGGTATTTACCATAGGGATTTTAGTGCATCATTTCTGAATTTATTTATTTTTTCTTCCAATGTTATTCCTTTCTATGTTCACTAGCTCTTTGCTGCTCAAGTTATGGTACCAACACCTGTAAAAGCAGCATCAGCTGGAGCTTGTTAGGGATGCAGAGATCCTAGTTCCAACCCAGAGTTGCTCAATCAGAATCTGCATCCTGGGCAGGTAGCCTGCACAATCAAATGTGAGAAACATTGCATTTCCTTGAATGGCAACCATGTACCCATTGCCCAAGCCAGGAGCCTAATTCCTCTTTTCTGCTCTAAGGCCACATCTTATAACTTTCTCAAATTAGTCCATTTTTTTCCATTCCCACAGGTGCTTTCTTGGTTCAGGCTACCATCCTGTCCCATCTGGCCGTTATAATGGCTTTCTTAACTGATCTGATCTTCTCACCTCCCGTCCTGTCTTCCCTCCAGCCCATTTTCCCCACTCTGCTGAAGCATTATTCCTAAAGCAAAATCTGACAGGGCCATCTCTTGCTTAATTCTCCTCAATACATCCCGATCACTCTCAAGATGAAGGACTGATGCCTTTATTCTGACCAACTGTGCTCTTTGTGTGTGGCCTAGCTCTGCTCACCTCTGGTCTTGCTTCTTGCTACCCTTTACTGGCACACACCTATTTTCAGGTCTTTGTTACATGACTTTTCCTCTGTCTAGATTCTCCCTCCCCAAAGCTATGTATATTTCAGGTCTTAGATTAGATGTCATTTCCTTTTGGAAGTTTCTCTGATCTTCTAAGTCTAGGTTAGTTGCCTCTACCCTATGTGTTATAGTCTTTATGAATGCCAAATTATCTACATTCTGTACCAAACCATAAACTCTTTGAGGCTAGGACTGTGGGTTATAGTTATCTATTTTATCCCTAATTCCTTGTACTAAATAAACAAAATTGAAATAAATATAAATTATCAAACAATTGTTTAATATTTAATAGTTTCTTAACATTTAAATATCTATTAATAGATAATTTATTAAATGAATTAATGAATTTAAGTTCTTAAAACAGCACATTTAAAGCAGTTTCATGCCCCAGTTGCAATTATATAGTAATAAGCCATCTATAAATCCAGCTCAATTTAGGAATTTACTAAGATTAGGATGTTACAGGGGAAGTTAGGGTAGGCTAGGCAAGATACAGAAAGGATAAATAATGATTTAAAAATCACTTTTTATGGGTTTTTTTAGAACTTGCCCTGCAATTTTGTAACCATGTTTATATTTACTTTAGGGGTTATGTAATTGATGTAAGCATGCACGGTAAACATTTTGATTCTCAGATTTTCTTGTACTGTTTCTAGTTTTAATTTGCCTCTTAGGCTTGAGGTCCTCAGATTTTCACAGTGGTGACTCATGAGTAGGATATTTTTCAGAGTTCATGTATCTCTAATGTCAATACTGTCATTCATATTTCCCTAATATCTCATGATATTCTTTGATTTTTGCCTAATATCACATAACCTATCCCATTACTTTTAACTTTTGGATCACTTTATTATAAGTTTGTTCCCTGAACAGATCTGGATCACACACACAAACTCTCACACACATGCTATATATGCATCATATGTGTTTTGGTATAATCTGAGTCATGCGACAGAGATATTTAATCTAGAAACATTTGTAAGAATTTGACCATGTATTAGGAGAGAAGAATGACACAATATGGAGAAGAGCTTTATTTTCTCCTTCCATAACAACAGGGCGGAGGGTAATGGGGTTCAGGGTTGGGGAGCAGGTTCCTGGAAACAATAGGATTGAAGAATTTAGGCTGTCTGACAGCTTCTGCTTTGCAGGAGGAACAACAGGAGCTAGGGAGGGTGGTATTAGTGGTGGTGGTGGTGGTAGTGGCAATAATGTCAGAGCCTCTAGCTTCTGGGGGTGTTGATTAACTCCTGTCTCATGAACAAAATGTAAGAGCAGTCAGGATCCTAATAAACATCCTGTGGGATCTGTAGGCATAACAGAAAAGTCCCTCAGAGAAAGACTGGAAGTGACTCCAACTAGTTTTGATCATCAATCATTTTCCCACAACTCTAACACACATTTAATGTAATGATTAAATTATAAGTCAGGCACCGTGACAGGAACTGTGACAGAGATAAATGAGGTTTAGCTTCTTGCCTACTTCTCATCTTGGTCTCTCCTCTTCCTTTTTGAGTTTCTCCCTCTTTGGCATGAACCCAGGACCCAGCGGCTGAGCGACTGGAGATTCATCTTATTGTACTTAAGTGATCCCTGGCTTGTGGAGGCCACATAGCTGGTTAAGGTTCTTGTCTCATTGGGACCATGGCACTTTCCCTTGGGATGATCCCTTGAGCTAGTTCTCAGTACACCCTTAGGAGTAAGCAGTCATGAAAAGCCCTATCTTTGTTCAAGGACTTTACCTAGAGGATCCCACTTTCCATCCTGATTTGGGGTTAGTGGAAACATTGCCTTTGGAATGAGATTTGAAGCAGCCTCCCCATTGGAAATATGGTAGACATTGGTAATACTGTTGCCTGGTTCTGCTCTCCTTTCTGGTTACCAACAATAGTATACTTCCTAACACGTTGATTCATGCACAGGGCAATATATGACTAATTCTGGCCAGTGGCTAGTAAGTGGCAACATCCCCTTTTACTCACCAACTGAGGCTATTAAATGCCCTGTTTGAGCTCCAGCTTTCTCCCCATCTGATACAGTGATCCTAACGTCCACACACAGAGATGGGGAAGTCGTGGGAGGCAGCCAGCCTGCATTTCTGAGTTACCACCCAGAGGAGCTGCCCTGGTCAGTTGCTGGACCTGTGGTAGAATTTGTGTGTAGGAGAAATGAGCTCTTATTGGTTTAGCCTCTGAGATTAAAAAATAGATGTGTTACCTAGCAGGACCCCCCACAAACACAAGCATGTTTTAAATGTTCTGTCTGATCTACCTGAGTGTTTCAAGTAGCTTCAAGTGGTAATTTGATATTTCTACTTCCTCTCTCATCAATATTCCCAGACTAGAAATCACTTCTGAGCTTTAGACTCATGTATTTAAGTACATACTGCACCATGAAGTAACACAAGTTGTCACATTTAATATGTCTGAAAGTAAACTCATTGTCTTTTCTGCCTCAAACATGGTCTTTTTCCTGTATTCTCAATGTCACAGTGCCACTGCCATGAACAGATAAATACAAGGTGTTCTAGCTACTCAGTGGAATATTATTCAGCCCTACAAAGGAATGAAATAGCTGGGTGTGGTGGTGCCCACCTATAATCCTAGCACTCTGGAAGACTGAGATAGGAAGATTGTAAATTTGAACCTGGGTAATTTAGTGACTTAGTGAGATCTTTTCTCAAAAAATATAAAGTCCTGGATTCCAGGTGTGGTGACACATGCTTGTAATCCTAGTGCTCTGGGAAGCTGAGGCAGAAGGATCTCAAATTCAGGCACATCTTGGGTAACATTGATTTAGGGAAAATCTGTCTAAAAATAAAAAATTTTTAAAAGGGCTGGTTAGTGTAGCTCGGTGTGAAGGTCCTGGGTTCAGTCTCTAACATACTTTCAATGAAAAGTATTGATATGTGCAGCTACATGGATGGGCCTACAAGATATGCTGCTAAGTGAAGTGAATGAGTAACAAAAGGACGTGATGTGTGATTGCATCACATGAAGTACCTAGCACGGGCAAATATATAAAGCCAGAAAATAGATTAGTGATTGTCACAGGCCGGGGGGAAGGGTGGAATGGAGAGTGACCGCTGATGGGTACAGGTTTTCTTTTTTGAGTAGTAAAAGCATTCTGAAATTAGACCCTGTTGATGGTTATAGAACTCTATGAGTACACTGAAAAAGGTCACTGAATTATACACTTTAAAGGGCGAATTTTATGGCATGTGAATTATCTTAATTTAAAAGCATTAGCAGTAGAGAAGAAAGAAATTTTGAAAAATCAATAGAGTATACTTTTGGTTAAATCAGAAGATTGAAAGTCAGTTTTAAGATAGTCTGTTATTTTATGACACATATTTCACATAAAGAGCAAAATATACCATCAGCATTTGGAAAGCATGGGGTTTCTAATATTGATCTAACACTAGCATTTACATCAGGAAAGCCAAATTCAACTGTGCAATTTATGAGAAGCAATCTCACGTCGAGATGGCTAGAGGAATAAAAATAGAGAGGGAAAGGCTTTAAGAATGTCAGTTGAAGCATATGCAAGTGTTAAATTAAAGAAATACAACATACAAACCTGGAAATAAAAAATATTTATTTGGAATCTTATAGTCATTGTTCATATATTTAAAGTCTAGGGCTGGGGATTTAGGTCAGTGGTGCTGCCGCCTGCCTTGGAAGTGCAAGGTCCTGAGTTCGATCTCCAGTACCAAAAAAAAAGTCTAGTTGGTTGGAAAAGAAAAGAGAGGGTGAGCTCTGGTGTTAGACTACTTGTCTTCAGTCAAAATTCAGCTTTGTAATTTCTGGCTGTGTGACCTTGGCCTTAACTTTCTGGTGCTCTAATTCCTTATCTGCAAGATGAGATTCATCCTATAAATCATAGGATGTGTCATTATATTATATTTAAAAATGATGAGTTAAACTCACAATGAGAAAGCACTTCAGTTGGGAGTGGTGGCACATGCCTGTAACCCCAGCACTCAGGAGCCTGAGGTGAGTTTGAGGCCGGCCTGAGTTACATAGTGAGTTCAAAGTTAGCTTGATTAGCAAGACCTGTTTCAAAAAACAAATGAGAGAGAGAGAGAGAGAGAGAGAGAGAGAGAGAGAGAGAGAGAGAGAGAGAGAGAGAGAGAGAACTTATTTGAAATTTAAAAAATTTTATTGGTACATTTAAGGTATACAATATAATGACATTCATCATTGGAAATTTGCACCTTTACAAAAATCTCTTAGTTCTTATTTTTCACCCTTGCCCAGCCCTCCTTTCAACCCCTCCACACCTCCCTCTTTACAAAGACTTTGTTTCCATTAAGAGAGAACTTTTTACCCACCACAATGACTATACTAAAATGTAACTGGCACTTAGTAAAGTCTTTCAATAACTATTAGTTGTTATTGTTTCCCCTTATTTGTTCCCTTTGCTTATAACATTCTCTTCCAGCTTTATCTTCTTTACATTTCTCCTTGTTCTTCCAGTTTTAGCAAATTTTACTTTGTCATATATCCTATGCAAAATCAAGCATTTCCCTATTCCATTCCACTTTTTGAAAAACAGTTTTATCAAAGTCCAATTGACATATAATAAATCACTCATTTTAGCAGCATATGGTCTGGTATACCTGTGAGATCATCACCACAGTCAGGACAGCGAACATGCCTACCATCTCAGAGTCCCCATGTGCCTTCCCAGTCCTTTCCTCCCACCTCTCCTTGCCCCTACACCTGCTATCCCCAGGCAAACACTCAGCTACCTGCTGGCACTTAGTTTAGTTTGTATTTTCTAGAGTGTCATTTAGATGAACCAACAGAGTCTGCATTTCTTTTCCAATACTGGGGATTGAACTTAGGACCTCAAGCATGCTAGGCAAGTGCTCTAGCACTGACTTACATCCTAGCCTTTTAATTATATTTTGAGACAAGGTCTTGCTAAGTTGTCCAGGCAGGTCTCAAACTTGCAATTCATCTGTCTCAGCCTCTTAGTAGCTGGTATTATAGGTGAGCCTGACCATACCCAGCTTTCTGCATTCTTTTCTGTATGTTTTCTTTCACTCAGCGTACTTTTTAATTTTATTGCTAAGTAGTGTTCCATTGTATGGATATACCATGATTATTGGGTTTTACTCCACCAACCCAAATTTAAGAACAACTCAAATTTAAGAACAAAATCCAGATGTTTATTTATTTATTTATTTTTGTACCAGGGATCAAACTCAAGACCTTGTGCTTGCAAGGCAGGCGTGGTACCGCTGAGCTAAATCCCTGGCATTGATGTAAACATTCATGTATAAGTCTTTGTACGACTATGTGCTTTCGTTTCTCTTGGGTAAATATCTAGAAATAGAATGTTAGTATTTTGGTAGTTTTGAAGAAACTGCCAAATTGTTTAATAAGGTTATTGCATCACTGTGCAGGGTATAACATCATACAGTATCTACGTGAGAGTTCCAGTTCTTTCACATCCTTACCAGTGGTGCCAGTTAATTCTTAATTGTCAAATGACTGGATTAAAAGGTTGGGGCACTGTACTCCCCTGGGGATGAATACACTGATGTTCAGTGTGGCATGTGCTGTTTGTGAGAGGTGGGTCACTAGGGTTGTGCGTTTGGAGTGTTTCTCTAGTGAGTACTCTGCCCCTGTGCTATGCTCCCCATCTGCATGAAGTGAGCAGCTTTGGGTGTTATAAAAAGTAACTGACACTGTTACGGTTTGTATCTAAATGTCCCCCTAAAGCTTCATGCAATCATGATTGGCAGCTTTTTCAGAAATGGCTGGATCTAGAGCATGTGTAGGATGTGTAATTACTAAATTAGGTCACTGATTGGTTTGGAATAGTTTGGGGTAGAATTAAGGGTGTTCCCCCTTGGGTGTGAGTGCTTGCTACCTACCTTAAGGGCAGGTAGCCTGGATACAAGGGAAGGGACAGAAAGAGGGTCGCTGTGGTCTCTTGTCACTTGTCACTTGCTGCTTTTGCTGTTTTTACCTGCCATAAACTGTTTTTCCTCTGTGATGCTCCTCTGCTATGTCACCCTGCCTTGGAACCAGCCAACTATGAACTGAAACCTCTACAAACCTTGAGCTAAATAAACTTTTCCTTTCTTATCTTTAGGTGTTGGGTATTTTGTCTCAGCAATGAAAAAAGTAACTAAGACAGGAACCTTCTGCTATGATGTTCTGCCTCACCTCAGATCCCCAGCAATGGGACCAGCTGACCATGGACTGAAACTTCTGAAGCCATGAGCCAAAAATTAACCTCTGCTCCCTTCAGTTTCAGGTGTCAGGTACTTTGTTGCAGTGATGGGAAAGCTGACTAATGCACCAGTACTTGGTATGGTGATGTTTTTAATATGAGCCATTCTGACGAGTGTGTAGTGGGTAGTGCTGTCTTATTGTAGTTTTTTTTTTTTTTTTTTGGTACCGGGGATTGAACTTGGGTCCTTGAGCTTGTGCAGCAGGCTGCAAAACCACTGAGCTAAATTCCCGGCCATCATTGTAGTTTTGATTTTTTTTGGCTTCACTATGGAGTTTGGACTGGCCTTGAACTCACTATGTGTAGCCTAGGCTGACCTCAAACTTGCAGCAATTCTCCTGCCTCAGTCACTGAGGTGCTGGGATTACAGGCATGCATCACCATACCTGGCTCATATTTTACTTTCTTTGTAGACTGCTAGAATCTTTCAATTTAAATTTGTGGCTAACATTTAATAAATAGGGCTCAATGGCTGACATATTATGCACAAATTTGCTTCTCCACCCATCTTACTTTCCTTATATATTTAAAAGGATTTTATCTTGTTGTATTATGTAAATTTGAAAGCTATGTTATGTCCTTGTGTATGTGCATGCATGTGTGTGTGTATGTGTGTGTGTAAAAAGGCAGGGTAAAGAAATGGTAATGGAGTATGTTTGAGAGATGAAAACACCTTCAGTTATTATGAGAGAAAGAAATGAGCTTCTGTATAGCATTTTAAAAAATAGACATTTTATTTTGGAGTAATGTTAGATTTATTTAAAAGTTGTAAACACGGCACAGAGATCCTGTACGCTTCTTACTGTAATCCCCCAGTGTTAACATTTTACATTACCATGGCACATTTAAAGAAGCAGAACATTGACATATTACTGTTAAACTCCTGACTTTATGTGGATTTTACACATTTTTCTATTATGTTCTCTTCTCTTCCAGGATCCAATCCCGTATACTACATTGCATTTAATTGTTGTGTCATCCTGGTTTCCTCTGGTATGTGACAGTTTTTGTTTATTTGTTTTTACTGTTACAGTCTCTCTTGTGTTTTAGACCTTGACAGCTCTGAGGGAGTACTGGCCAGGGACACTGTAGAATAGTGCCTATATGATGTTTTTCAGTAATTAACCTGGGGTTCTGAGTCTTTGGAAAGAATACCACAGGGGATGTATGATACCACATGACCTTACTGGTAATGCCAACTTTCATCACTTGGTTAAATTAGTGATTGCTTGGCTTCTCCATGGTCAAGTTAGTACTATTTACCCT